>NC_044977.1:20957508-21176495 GCF_008728515.1 Papio anubis
GCTTTGGAGGCTTCCTCTCAGGGGTGTACTCCACCCTGTGAGGTGTGGGGTGTCACACTGCCCCTAGTGGGGGATGTCTCCCAGTTAGGCTACTCAGGGGTCAGGGACCCACTTGAGCAGGCAGTCTGTCCCTTCTCAGATCTCAACCTCCATGTTGGGAGATCCACTGCTCTCTTCAAAGCTGTCAGACAGAGTCGTTTGCGTCTGCAGAGGTTTCTGCTGCTTTTGTCATTGTTTACTCTGCCCTGTCCCCAGAGGTGGAGTCTACAGAGACAGGCAGGTTTCCTTGAGCTGCTGTGAGCTCCACCCAGTTCGAGCTTCCCAGCGGCTTTGTTTACCTACTTAAGCTTCAGCAATGGTGGGCGCCCCTCCCCCAGCCTCGCTGCTGCCTTGCCACGAGATCGCAGACTGCTGTGCTAGCAATGGGGGAGGCTCCGTGGGCGTGGGACCCTCCCGGCCAGGTGTGGGATATAATCTCCTGGTGTGCCTGTTTGCTTAAAGCACAGTATTGGGGTGGGAGTTACCCAATTTTCCAGGTGTTGTGTGTCTCAGTTCCCCTGGCTAGGAAAAGGGAGTCCCTTCCCCCTTGCGCTTCCCAGGTGAGGTGATGCCTCGCCCTGCTTCAGCTCTCGCTGGTCGGGCTGCAGCATCTGACCAGCACCGATTGTCTGGCACTCCCTAGTGAGATGAACCCAGTACCTCAGTTGAAAATGCAGAAATCACCGGTCTTCTGTGTCACTCGCGCTGGGAATTGGAGACTGGAGCTGTTCCTATTCGGCCATCTTGCTCCGCCCCTATCCAGCATTCCCTTTTCATCACATCCACAAAAACATCTATTGTTTTTTGACTTTTTAATAATGGCTGTTCTTAAAGTGGTTATCTCATTGTGGTTTTAATTTGCATCTCCCTGATTATTAGTGACACTGAGCATTTTATGTTTCTTGGTCATTTGTATATCTTCTTTTGAGAAATATCTACTCATGTCCTTTGTCCATTTTTTAATTGGATTATTTCTTTTTTTCTTGTTGATTTGTTTGAGTTCTGTATAGATTTTGGATATTAGTCCTTTGTTGGATACACAGTTTGCAAATATTTCCTACCTATTCTTTGAGTTTTCTATTTCCTTTGATGATTATTTCTTTTGCTGTACAAAGCTTTTTAGTTTAATTAGGTCCCATTTGTTTATTTTTGGTTTTGCTGCATTTGCTTTTGAGGTCTTAGTCATAAATTATTTGCCTCCCTCTTGTCCAGAAGAGATTCTCCTAGGTTTTCTTCTAGAGTTTTTATGTTGTCAAGTTTTAGATTTAAGTCAATATTTAGTTAATTTTTGTATATGGTGAGAGGAATCCAGTTTCATTCTTCTACATGTGGCTATCCAATTTTCCTGGCACCATTTATTGAACAGCATGTCTTTTCCCCAGTTTATGTTTTTGTGTGCTTTGTCAAAGATTAGCTGGATATAAGTATTTGGCCTTATTTTTAGGTTCTCTATTCTGTTCATGTATTCTGTGTATCTACTTTTATACCAGTACCTTGCTGTTTTGATTATTATAGTGTTGTAGTATAATTTGAAGTCATGTGATGCCTTAGATTTGTTCATTTTGCTTAGAATTGTTTTGACTATTCAGGCTCTTTTTTGATTCCATATTAAATTTAGAATTAATTTTTCTAATTCTGTGAAAAATGATATTAGTTTTTTGATAAAAATTGCACTGAATCTATAGATTGCTTTGGCCAGTATGGTTATTACCGTGATATCATTTCTTTCAATCAGTGAGTATAGGATGTATTTCCATTTGTTTGTGTCATCTGTAATTTCTTTCAGCACTGTTTTATAGTTCTCCTTGTAGAGATCTTTCACCTCCTTGGTTAAGCATATTACTATGGATTTTTTTTTTCTCTGCGTGTGTGTGTGTGTGTAGCTATTGTAAAAGGGATTCAGCTCTTGATTTGATTCTCAGCTTGGTTATTGTTGGTGTATCACAGATCCATTGATTTGTGTACATTGTTTTTGTAAACTGAAACTTTACTGATTTTTCAGATCTAGAAATCACTTGAAGGAGTCTTTAGGGTTTTCCAGGTATAAGATTATATTATCAGCAAAGAGATAGTTTGACTTCCTCTTTTCCAACTAGGATGCTGTTTATTTCTTTCTCTTGTCTGATTCCTCTGGCTAAAACTTCCAGTACTATGTTGAGTAAAAGTGGTGAAAGTGGGCATTTTTGTCTTGTTCCAGTTCTATGGGGGAATGCTTTCAACTTTTCCCTGTTCAATAAGATCTTAGCCGTGGGTTTGTCATATATGACTTATATTATTTTGAGGAATGTTTCTTCTATGCCTACTTTGTTCAGGTTTTTATCATAAAGGGACTCTGGATTTTATTGAATGCTTTTTCTGTGTCTATTGAGGTGATCCTATGGCTTTTGTTTTAAATTCTGTTTATGAGATGAATTACATTTATTGACTTGCATTGAACCATCTCTGCATCCCTGGGATGCAACCTACTTGATCAGGGTAAAATTTTTTTGGTTGAGCAATTGGATTCAGTTTGCTAGTATCCTGTCAAAGATTTTTCATTTATATTCATCAGGGGTATTGGTTTGTAGTTTTCTCTTTGTGTTATGTTATTTCCTGGCTTTGGTATCAGGGTGATACTGGCTTTGTAGGATGAGTAAAGGAGGATTACCTCCTTCTTTTGGAATAGTTACTGTAAACTTGGTACAAATTCTTTGTCTGGTAGAATCTGACTGTGAATTTATCTGGCCCTGGGTTTCTTTTTGTTGTTGTTGCCAGTTTTTAAATTGTTGATTTAGTCTCACTGCTTGTCATTATTCTGTTCAGGATTTCTATTTCTTCCTGAATCAAGCTAGGAGGTTGTATGTTTCCAGGATATAGCCATTTCCTCTAGGTTTTCTAGCATGCATGCAAAGAGGTGTTCACAGTAGTCTCAAATAATCTTGTATATTTCTGTGGCATCAGTTGTAATGTTTCAATTTTTATTTTTAATTGAGTTTATTTGAATATTCTCTTTCCTTGGTTAATCTAGTTAGTGGTCTATCAACTTTGTTTATCCTTTCAAAGAATGAGCTTCTCGTTTCATTGGTCTTTTGTATTATTATTATTATCGTTATTATTATTATAGATAGGGTCTTGCTCTGTTGCCCAGGCTGGACTGCAGTGGCTTAATCATGGTTTACTGCAGCCTCAACCTCCTGGACTTAAGCGATTCTCCCACCTCAGCCTCCCAAGTAGCTGGGACTATAGATGCACATCACCATGCCAGGCTAATTTTTGTATTTTTTTGTAGAGATGACATTTCACCATGTTGCTCAGGCTGGTTTTGAACTCCTGAGCTCAAGCAATCCTCTGGCTCTCAGTGAAATGCACTGAGGACTTCTCAGGAGAAGGGACAGAGCCACCACAGCTCTCCTTTAAGGCCAGCAGGAAAGCAATCTGCCTCCCAGTTACACCCCTTACCCAGTCTTCCAGCTATTCAGATCAGACAGGCACCTCTTTTCATCTACATGGATGCTGATGTTCCATGTACAGAGGGATTGTGACTCTGCCTCTCATGCAAGCCTGAACCTGGAAAGCACGTCTATGGGGATGCAGTCACCCTGAAGTGTTCCACAAATGCTGCCTACCGATGTACCCACACCAAGTTCCTATGGGAGAAGCTGCAGCTGTGTCTGCAGTGCTTGATAAGAGAGAAAAGAAGTCACCTTTTCTAAGACTCTTCACAAGCACCAGGGGAGCAATCAGTAGTAAGCACCCCATTCAGCTCCCACAAACTTGGTAAGGCAGGTCTCACACCCACAGTGTTCTGCTAGCAGCAGCTAGCTGCATTCTAGGCAGCCTGCACTCAGAACTCAAAACTGCCCCAGGCCATAAGCCTTCCTGAGACAAAAAATCTAGCCTTCAGATCACGACCCTCCTGGTGGTTCACTCATGAAGCAGGGTATCCACCTCTTGTGCCCATGGTTATAGCACACTTCCTGTGGTTCTAGTCAACAGGGTTTTTCCCCACTTGAGATTATATTGCAGATCTTCACTGGGAGCTTCTTTCTACCTGCAACCACCACCTGAGTTAACTGACAGACTTTCATGAGGTCCCATGTGAGGTAGGATCAGGAATGGCTTTCCTTCATCCCTGCTGGAGTCTGGGAGTGCATGCAAAGCACATCCCAATGCCACTCCTTCTCATATACTCCCCACTGCTCACTTAGTTAGCTCCAGCACTGGGTAGGATTAAGGGCTTCCCGTGTGGCCTGGATTGCCCAGCTCCCCTGTAGGAGAGCGTGTCATAGCAGCAGTCTCTCCTCCTTTCATGGTGTGCAAACTCAGTTTTCCATCTGGTTCACAGTACAGGCTGCTGCCTTACACTTCTTTCAAAGGGTTGGTGGTTTCTTTCAGTTTTTCTCTTAAGTTCTTTTGTTGCTTATTGGAAAAATGTTCACAGTGTGACTCTCTATACACTATTTTGTCTTTCCAAGTAGGAGAGGTATGCTAACATTGCCTCCAACATGCCATCTTGAAAAAATTAAAGATGAATTCTATGAAATATCCAAAGAACAGATCATCCCAAACTGTTCTAGAGAAGGGAAAGGAGGAACATTTCCCAGTGCCCTCTATGAGACAAACATAACATTGATGCCCAAACCAGAAAAAAAGAGTTGACAAAAGAAAACCATAGGCAAATTTCACTCTAAAACACAGATATAAAAATCCTAAAAATAATATTAGCAAACCAAACCCAACAGTTAAAAAACATATGTAACATTATAACTGAAATGAGTTTATCCCAGGAATTCAAGGGTGGTTTAATAGTCTATAAATATCTTTTATAATATTAACAAATTAATAGAGAAAAACCATATGATCTCAACTTCACAAAAAAAATGCTTGAAAATATTCTATATCAATTCAAAATGTGAGATTTTGTTTGTTTTTAAGCATTTCTTACAATGGAACAGAGTCCTGAGGCAGACAGGCAGAAACAAAATTTGAAATGCTACAATGTTAGGGAAAGGAAGGAGCTATCCAATAAATGGTGCTGAGAAAATGGATTCTCTCTGTGAAAAATAAAATGACACTGGACCTCTTACCTCACACTGTATTAGTCTGTTCTCACGCTGCTAATAAAGACATACCTGAGACTGGGTAATTTATAAAGGAAAGAGGTTTAATGAACTCACAGTTCCACATGGCTGGGAAGGCCTCACAATCATGGCAGAAGGCAAAGAAAGAACAAAGGCATGTCTTACATGGCAGCAGGCAAGAGGACTTGTGCAGGGAACTCCCATTTATAAAACCATCAGATCTCAAGAGACTTGTTCATTATCATGAGAAAAGCATGGGAAAAATCCACCCCCATGTTTTAGTTACCTCCTCACGCTTTGGGTCCCTCCCATGACACCTAGGGTGAGGTTTGGGTAAGGACACAGAGCCAAACCATATCATATACCATACATAAATGTTAATCCCAGATGGATTAAGGACATTATTGTAAATGGCAAAACTTTAAGACTTTTGAAAGAAAACATGGAAGACTATCTTTATAACCTCAGTATAGAAGAGGTTCTATGTGATAATAGTGTTGAATATTATCATACAATGATAACCTAGAAATTCCACATCCCCCCATAAAGGCATACATTAAGAATGTTCATGGTAGTTAAACTCATATTTTGTTATTTTAACTTTTTTTAAGTTCAGGGGTACATGTGCAGGTTTGTTACATAGGGAAAGTTGTGTCATGGGTTTGTTGTACAGATTATTTCATCACCCAGGTAACTAATAGGTATTAGTAATGAATAGGTAACTAAAATAACTAATGGATATTAGTAACTAATAGGTAACTAAACTAACTAATGAATACTAGTTATTTTTCCTGATCCTCTCCCTCTTTCCACTCTCCACTCTCCAGTAGGCCCCAGTTTCTGTTGTTCCCCAGTATGTGTCCATGTGTTCTCATCATTTAACTCCCACTTACAAGTGAGAACATGTGGCATTTAGTTTTCTGTTCCTGCATTAGTTTGCTAAGCATAATGGCCTCCAGCTCCATCCATGTCCCTGCAAAGGACATGAGATCTCTTTCTTTTTTATGGCTGCATAGTATTCCATGGTGTATACATACCACATTTTCTCTATACAGTCTATCATTGATGGCCATCAATGATGGCCATCAGTTTGAGACTGGCCTGACCAACATGGAGAAACCCTGTCTCTACTAAAAATACAAAATTAGCCAGGCACGGTGCCCAGCTACTCAGGAGGCTGAGATAGGAGAATCACTTGACCCGGGAGGCAGAGGTTGCAGTGAGCTGAGATTGCACCACTGCACTCCAGCCTGGGCAACAAGAGTGAAACTCTGTCTCAAAAAAAAAAAAAGATACCAAGTCCTTTGAAGCAACATGGATAAAGCTGGAGGCCAGTATCCCAGGCAAATTAACACAGGAACAGAGCTCTCACTTATGAGTAGGAGTTGAACACTGAGTACACATAGACACACAAGAGAAGGAACAACAGACACTGGGACCTACTTGAGGGTGGAGGGAGAAAGGAGGGTGTGGATCAAAAATCTACCTATCAGGTACTATGCTCATTGCCTGGGTGGCAAAATAATCTCTCCACCAAAAACCTGTGACATGCAATTTACCTACATAACAAACCTGCACATGTACCCCTGAACATAAAATAAAAGTTAAAAATCTAAGTGATTTTTTTCTATTTGGCCTATAATACATCCATCACAAAACAGAATTACACTGATTTTCCCTCTATATGTGTGTAACAAAATCTTTTAGGAAAATAAAAATCCAGTGTCTCCCCCCACCCCCACCCAATATTTTAGGATAAAATAGAAGCATTAAGAAAACGTGTGATACTTAACTGTAGTTTTGTGAATTTCAGAGCAGAAAGTAGGAGCTAAGTCAATTAGCACAATAGACAAATGTGAAGAAGAGAAAGAATAAAGTATAGCTAGATATAACAGAGCAGAAAATCACTGAAATTTAATCTGTTAATTATTTTACGCAACTCATTGTGCTCTTCCCACAGATACTGTCAGATCAAGGAGAAAAACAGAGTCACATCGCTTCCTAAAAAAAATAGTCCAATGTCTTTAATAATCAGAGATTCAGCATTCAGCTTCTAAGGAAGGATTGACTCTTCCTGATTCCTTGGAGATTAGTCTTAATAACCACAGACAGAAGAACTCATAGCAATGAGCCAGGATGAAATTTTTAAAATATTTTATTCTAGAACACACAAAAAGTGCAGCAGTGATCTCATGCTCATGGAATTCACTGATCTTGCCACATTCCACACCATCCTGGAGCCACTGGCTTGACAGGATGGTGGAATGGTCTTTTTGAACACTCAGTTATAATGCCAGTTAGATGGCAATACCTTGCAAGGCTTGTACAAGGCCCTCCAGGAGGCTGTATATGCTCTGAATCAGTATCCAATATATGGTACTCTTTCTCTCAGAGCCAGAAGTCACAGGTCCAGGTATCAAGGGTGGAGATGGGAGAGGCACCATTTCCTATTCACTCGTAGTAACCCACAAACAAAATGTATGCTTCCTGTTCATTAGACTTTATGCTCTGTTGCCTTAGACGTCTTAATCCCAGAGGTAAGAATACTTCCAACAGGAGATACAACAAACTTCCATTAAACTAGAAGTTGAGACTGCCACTTTGGGCTCCTCATGCCTCTGAGTCAACAGCCAAGAAGGGAGTTATGATGTTGGCTGTGGTGATTGATCCTGACTACCAAGGGTTAATAGGATTACTATTCCCCAATAGAGATAAGGAAGAGAAGTCTGAAATACAGAAGATCCCTTAGGGCATCTTTTAGTATTACCATGCCTTGTGATTAAGGTCAATGGGAAACTACAACTACCTAATCCAGGTAGGATTACAAATGACCCAGACTGGTCAGGAACGAAGGTTTGGGTCACCCCACAGGTAAAGAGCCACAATGAGCTGAGGTCCTTGCTGAAGGCAAAGAAAATACAGAATGTGGAGTAGCAGAAGATAGTTATAAATACCAGTTACAACTACATGACCAGTTACAGAAACGAGAATTATAATTTCATGAGTATTTCCTTCTCAGTTTGTTATGAATATATTTGGGTGTACATGGATATATATTAAGCAAATATATTTGCTTTATTTCCGATCTTATTTCCTTATCATGTAAGATGATATGTATTAACTTTATATCAGTATTTAACTATTGCTAATTTTACATCGTAGTATTCAAGTGAAACTTGTAGGATGTGTGTGTGTGTGTATGTATGTGTATGTAACTTGTACATAGTATTCAAGTGTAACCTGTAGAGTATCAGAAGAGTAAATGTCACTGAAAGACTTTACCTTCTCTTCTGAGGAAAGGATTAGTATTCCTTGTGTACACAGGATCCTCATATCATGGTATGTGGAATTATGGTATGTGGAATTACGGCCTTGTTTTTGTCTTTATTTGAAGGTTAGGAATGGTTTAAGGAGATTCATATGGGTTCCAAGCTTACAAGGAGTAGATTGTGATGGTTAATTTTATGTGTCAACTTGACTGGGCTAAGGGATACCCAGATTGCTGTCAAAACATTATTTCTGAGTGTGTCTGTGAGGGTGTTTCTGGGAGAGATGAGCATTTGAATGGGCAAACTGAGTAAAGAAGATTGCACTCACTAAGGTGGGTGGAGGTAATCCAATATGTAAATGGAACATAAATGTGGAAGAAGGGTGAATTTGCTTTTTTTCTTTGGTGGAACTGAGACATCCAAGTTCCTCTGCCTTTGGACATATATAATCCTGGTTCTCAGGCCTTCAGACTCAGACTGGGACTTATACCATCAGCTCCCCTTTTTCTCAGGCCTTTGGACTTGGAATGAATTATACTACCAGCTTTCCTGGTTCTGCACCTTGCATATGACAGACTGTGGGGCTTCTCAGCCTCTATAATCACATAGGCCAATTCCTATAACGAATTTCCCCATATATATCTATATTATTGTGGGGCTTCTTGGCCCCCATAATCACATGAGGCAATTCCTATCATAAATTTCCTCTTCTATCTATCTATCTATCTATCTATCTATCTATCTATCTATCTATCTATCATCTGTCTATCCTATTGGTTTTATTTCTCTGAGGAACCCTGACTAATATCTCAGGGTAAGAAATCTACAGAGATGTGAAAAACTTTGCCCTATTAAAAAAAAAGCATCAGCTACTAACCAGCTGGTACAGAATTGAGTGGATCCCTAAATCTTAGTAAGGTCTAGGTTCAATGAACTTGCAAAGAGAGAGAGTGTGAAGTTAAAAGCATGACTACAGTTTGTGTGACCAATAACTATTGTTGACATGTGGTGTGATGATGCTGTAGTAATCAGAGAAAATCTTTTTCACAAGCTCCCACCTGGATTTTTAAAACATTTCAATGGAAACAAACAAGTGTCAGTCTTTCAGCAGCTGACTGCTTGCTTCACCTTTCTTTCTTTCTCCAGCAGTCTACTTTGCAGTCTACTTTGGATCTGTCACTATCCCTTAGCAACTCCTCCAACATTGTGAAAAATACAGATGAAATTCAAACCAAGCCATTTTGCCTTCAACTGCCAATTCGATAAGGCAAAGAAAGGCAAGTTCGATAAGGCAAGAAAACGGACATGTTGCAAACTAACTTTTATAGTAAGTTTCCCCACATTCATGGTAGTAACATCTGCTTATTACACCACTGTCCTTTTCCAATCATTATACTTGCAATCCATCACTTCCTGAATGTGAAAGTAATAATCTATCCCCAGAGGAAACCAAGGATTATTATTGCCATTCTTTGTTTGTTTAGACCAAGAAACGCAGCCAAACTCCAGTTTTTGCCTAAGGGTAAATCTTTTGGGATTCATGAATATGGATTAAAAGTAGTGTGTGGTGAAGATTACAATGATCTCTAGTCTCCTGGCAGTAAAAGATGATTTGTTTCAAGTCAGTGACTACCTGGGACTTTCATATTCACTTTAGCATTTCACAGCAAAAACAGCACTGGATTGGGAGTTAGAGACCCAGGTTCTAACCCTGTCTGTGCCACTCCTCATGCTCCTTGCAGAAGTCATATAACTTCTCCAGACCTTACGTCTCTTTCTAAATTTTAATTTATACTCTAGCTAAGGTCTCTCCTAGCTGTGACCTTCTTTGAGTCCTTCCCTCTAGAAGCTCTATGCTTCCACTAACCAAAACTCGGAAAAGTGCAAGATTCAACTTTGGAGACTTAAAGGCGATTGCAACCTTTGCCAAGTTGGGAATCACCTACAGCTGTTACTCTAGCCTTACGCTAGGGAGACAGTCAGTCAGAAAAGTTTCTTAATAAATAGGGCTAGCCCTTGGCTAAGCAGTCAGATAGGTGGAATTTGCATTTCACACTCCTCCCAATTTCTATTTCAGAGTACCCTTCGTGCCAGGCAATTTTCTTGTATCCCGTAGAACCAGCCTTTAGCAGTCAACTAAACCATAGGATGTAGGTGGCCGATAAGCCTAAGGTAGGATTTCTTCTAAAAACTATGTTGGAACAGAAGATTCTTCGAGAATGAAAAAGACTCAACAGTTTTCCCAGCATGTGCCTCTCTTTTAGTCTTCCCTTCCACCCATCCAGTTACTGAGGCCCAATTCTTAAGGGCTATCCTGGGTTCCTCTTTCTAGCATACCCACCATGTAGTCCACCAGTAAATCCGATCAGCTCCATTATTTAAGAAGATCCAAAATCCAACTGTTCTTCATCATACCCATTATTATTATTCTAATTAAAGGCTTTGCATTTGAGGGGTAGTATATACAGAGAAATAAAGGATAAGCAAAGAGAAGCAGGCTTGGTTTAATGCAGAAGTCAGTAGACACTAGAAAGAATTTGTTTTCTGAGAAGGAACGCCATATAAATATAACAACTTAGCAACCAGTACTGAGGGAAAGATGCTTCTCATCTAGCTTTGGCAACAGCCTCCTAATCAGTCTTTCTGTTTCTGCCCATGCCCACAAGAAGGCTATTTTCATCCCAGCAGGCTGTTCTACAATGGCTGCCAGAGTAAGCCAGTTAACAGGAAAATAAGATTATGGTCAAAATTCCCCCATGGCTTCCCATCTGTCTTGGGTTCAAAGCCAAAATCTCATCCATTGTATACTTATCCCTGTGTACTGGCCCCCCTGACATCTCTGATCTCACCTCCTCCCACTCACCTTACTCCTCCTGCTCCCCTGCACCAGCTCTCTCCTCATTCCTCAGATACACCAGGCATGCAGCTTAGAACCTTCATGCTTGATGTCCTTGCTGCCTTCTCTGCTTGGAAACCCATCCCTCGGGGGCTTTCAAGGCTTGATTCCTTGTGACATTCAGTCCACTATCTCTTCCAGAGACTTTTGGAAACCACATTATATGAGTGCACTACACACACACACACACACACTTGCACACAAACACACCTTCTCTATGCCCTTATTGTTTTTTGTTGTTTCACTTTTCACCACCTGACGTCATATATATTTGCTTATTACAGGTTGAATGTCCCTTATCTGAAAATCCAAAATGCTGCAAAATGTCAAACTTTTCGAGTACCAGTATAATGCTCAAATGAAATACTCATTGGAGCATTTCAGATTTTGGATTTTCAGATTAGGGATGCTGAATCAGTAAGTATAATACAAACATCCCCAAATCACAAAAATCTGAAACTTGAAACATTTCTGGTCCCATGCATTTCAGATAAGCGATAATCAACCCACATCTCCTATTCCCCTGTCCTCCTTCCCTCCACCAGAGCAGAGCTGCCTCTTGTTTATTGTTGGAGTTTTGCTGTTGGGACAGTGCCTGATATGCCCTAAACACTCAGATACTTATGACAGTGAACGGACTGAGGGATGGATGAACCATTCTCTAATCCAAGAAAATACACGTTGGTCCTTCTTCCAGCTTCTCCTCAGAACACATCTACTGACATATTCTAGAAAGGTCACAACCAAATGGCATCCAGCCCTGGTAGGACAGGCTTTGCTTCAATCCTTCCTTACAATGAGGTAGTATATTGCTAGCAATTACCTACGTATGACATTTCCTCTTTTTTTCTTGCTTTACTATTGGTTTTGTCCAGATGCATCAAGGTATGCTTAATTGACATGTACTATGGTCATACAATCTCGCATTCAATCTAAGTCTATCAAAATAATTTCTAAGAAAATGCTCTAAGAAGAGGAGGTTTTAGAGTGTCAATACTCTAATTTCAATTGTCTGGGGCCCTGAGCCCCAATTCAAAACAACTGACTAGTTTGCATTTACTGGTAGAAAAGTGAAAAGAACTAGAATTCATTAAGTCTCCACCAGCAACAAGCATTGTGCCCAGAGCTTGTCAAATGCTATCTCAGCAAATCTATGGTATCTCTATAAATTGTCCCATGATTTCAATCATATAAATGAAGAAAATGATGCCTGGGGTGACTTTAAAAACTTAGCCAAAGTTATAGAATCGAGAATCTGACACCTATCTGAATCCAAAATTCATTCTCCTTCTATATCAAAGACACAACATTCACACCATTCAAGGGAAAAATCAGTCCTTTTTCCTTCTCATGCACAAGCCCATGACTAATATTATTTGGCTAAGGATTTTGTTGAGGGGTCAGAAGAGTTCTAAAGAGGTATTCTCAAGCTTGAAATCCACAGCCTTTGAAACGGAACTTATCTAGCATGCACAGGGATTTGATCGGTTTTCACGGGAATTTACTTCTAGCTTAGGAAAACTCAAGCACAGAATGAAGACTTATCTACATATTAGTGTCCACATTAGTTTAAAAACCATTGAAAACAATTATTCCAGACTAGTTTTCTGAAATGCTAGTAAGAACTGGTTTCCAAATATTAAGTAGTACCTTGTAGCTTCTGGGAGTACAAACGGAACCTTCCTGCTTCTCTGTAGCTGTTTCAGAAGCCCAGCCTTTCATTCGGGCATGACTTGAGGTGCATTGGGCAGGTGCTGGGGACGCAGCGGGGAACAGCGAACACTGTGCTACTCCTTTCATACTCATGGTCTGATGTAGCAAGCAGACAATTATGTGAATCTTTAATTACTTTTTTGTTAAATGCTATCAACGAGTGCAGAGTTGTGCTATTACAGAACCTATAATCCCTGCTAAAGTGGTCACGATAGACTTTCTTGAGAAAGTAATGTTTGAGCTGAGAGCTAATCAATGAAGAGACATGTCTTAGGTGGAGGGATTGGGTAGTGGTGGCTGAGAGTCCGTTTTTTCTGGCAGAGAGAGCATCTTGTAGCAAAGTCCTGGGGTGGGAAGGAGACTAATACATATGAAGAACTAAAGGGAGGCCATGTGGCTGGAAGCTGAATTTGAGGAGTGAGAAGAGGAGAAGACTGCAGTGAGATGAAGCTTCCCAGATGGAAAGAACTTGAGAGGGATTCTGGGATGGGCTCCAAGAGCTATAAGAAGTAAGGAAATGTTTTAGGCAAGCGTGCTTTATTCAGATTTGCATTCTGAAGGGTTCACCCTAGACGTAGTGTGGAGAGTGGCTTCATGCATTGGAAGCTAATTAAACATAGATGGAGGAGGTGGAGCTGATAAATACAGAGAAGACAGTGAGCATGCAAAGGCCAGAAAACAAAAATAAGAGTAGCAATGAATTTGTATGAAAGTCAATGCATTTGTGGGGGGGGATATGTCTACAAGGTAGAATCAACAGAACCTAGTGATGCATTGGATATAAAAGATAAGGGAGAGGGGCGTCAAAAATGACTCCTAGATTTCCAGCAGGTTGGCTGGACGGTCACACCGTACCCTGGGGAGTAAAACACAGCAGGAGTACATTTGAGGATGGGGCATGGAAAGCATGAATTCATATTATACTTTGACTCTGAGTTGCCCATGAGACATCCAGTGGGACGTTGAGTGAGCAGTTGAGTATTTGAGATCACTCCGAGGAGCTATCATCTGGGCTTGGGACTTAAATGTGGAAATAGATGCAATCACTTGGGAAAGGAACATAAAGTATTAAGAGGATGGAGTCATGACAAACTAAAATACTTAAAGGTCAGGTAGAAAAGGAATGAATGAACAGAGAGACGTGGTGGAATTTCATCACATGCTGCCTTGGTATTATACCTCCCCTTGAAAATGCCAGTGAACTTGTTTACGTGAACCCATTAAAGTAGGGCATACCCAGGAAATCAGAATAAACAGTGTTTTCAACACTTTTTCTAATAGCAGAGAGAGCCAAGACAGGTCTTTGTGAATCAGCCAAAAACAAAAATTGTTTATGTACCCACCCATAATTACATAAGGCATTGAGTTTGCTCTGATCCTTATCCCTTCCAAAAATGCATTTTTATTTTTACTATTTCAATCCCAATTTTGACAATTTATTCCTATTCTTTTTCTGTACTACTTCTGTACTACTAGAAATGTGCTTAATTGGTATCATTTGTTTGGCAAAGTAATTAAGTCTCTGTTGCACAGTCATCCCTTGTCCATGGGGGGTTGGTTCCAGGACCCCACACAGATTCCAAAATCTGCAAATGCACAAGTCCTTTATATAAAATGGTTTAATATTTGCATATAAACTACACACATTCCCCCAATACTTTAAGTAATCTCTGGATTACTTATAATACCAAACACAGTGCTTACACATCACTTCATCTGTGTGGATTCGACATAGTATTGTGTGTGGAAAGTTCAAGCTTTGCTTTTTGGAACTTTGTGAAATTTTTTTCCCAAGTATTTCAATCCATAATTGGTTGAATCCATAGATGCAGAACCCACAGATGTGGAGGGAAGATTACAGTTTATTTTAAATAAAACATTATTCATTCTTCTTCCTTTCCTAGAAGGAACTCTTATTCTGAATTTAGTGTTTATACTCCCTGAATTTTTTTTTTTTTTTTTTTTTTTGAGACAGAGTCTCGCTCTGTTGCCCAGGCTGGAGTGCAGTGGTGCGATCTCGGCTCATTGCAAACTCTGCCTCCCACGCTCACGCCATTCTCCTGCCTCAGTCTCCCGAGTAGCTGGGACTATAGGCGCCCGCCACCACGCCCAGTTAATTTTTTTGTATTTTTGGTAGAGATGGGTTTTACAGTGTTAGCCAGGATGGTCTCAATCTCCTGACCTCATAATCCACCAGCCTCGGCCTCCCAAAGTGCTGGGATTACAGGTGTGAGCCACCGCGCCCAGCCCCTCCCTGCATTTCTTAATACATTTACCAAATATTTTCAAACCTATAAAGTTTTACATGATTTTAATTTTATAAATGGCATCAAATTGTATTATTCCGCAACTTGTTTTTCTTGCTGAACACTGTGTTTTTTATATATACCCATGTTGATACTGGCAACTCTAGTTGATTCATTTTAACTGCTGTATAGTATTCCAGGGGATGACTTTGCCACAATTTCTTCTCTTTTCTTGTTGATCATTCAGGTTGTTTCATTGTTTTTGCTATTACACACAGCTATAATAGTTATTTTTATACATTTCTTCTATGTAGATTTGCTATGGTTTCTTTGAAGTATGAACCAGAATTAATTTACTGGCCAAAGAGTATACACATATTTGGTTTTACTAGTTATTATCAAGCTACCCTCCAAAGAGTCACCAGCAATGTTTGAATTCCCACAGAATAGATGTACTGAGATGAGAGGACCATAGGATACCAAGGGCACCACAGAGGATACCAATCAGACTGAGGAGGGAGAAGGACCACAGAAGGAGATTACATCTGAGCTAGCATTTGAAAAATAAGTGGGAACATACCAGAGAGCAAAACATCCATGGTTTTAAACAAAGGCAAAAAAGAACATGTCAAGTTCAAAGAAAGGAGAGTATTTTGAAATGCTAAGAAACAGATGTAAGCGGAGAGTGGAAAAAATTCTACAATACTAAAAGAAATGGAAAGACTAGCTGTAGATTATAAAAGGCCTTGGCTGGGTGCGGTGGCTCATGCCTGTAATCCCAGCACTTTGGAAGGCCGAGGCAGATGGATCACCTGAAGTCAGGAGTTCAAGACTAGCCTGGCCAACGTGGTGAAACCCTGTCTCTACTAAAAAAAAAAAAAAAAAACAAAAAAAACAGCCGGGTGTGATGGCACGTGCCTGCAATCCCAGCTACTTGGGAAGCCGAGGCAGGAGAATCACTTGAACCCAGGAGGCGGAGGTTGCAATGAGCCAAGATTGTGCCATTGCACTCCAGCCTGGGCAACAAGAGTGAAACTCCACCTAAAAAAAAAAAAAAAGGCCTTGTGCCATGTGCAGGAGTTTGGACTTGATCCTTCAAGTGATGGGAAGTGCTCACAGAATATTTATTTTACAGGAAAGTGATAGTATTAGGACTTTTCCCTCAGTCAGATTCCCCCTGGGTCTTATATGGATAGTGATTAGGAGTAGGCAAAAACAAAAGCAAGACTGTCAATTAGATTTTTGCAGGTTGATGATCCAGGCTGGAAAGAATGGTCCTTTATCCTAATAGTAGTGGGGATAGTGAGGAAGAAATTAAGGATGTTAAAAAAATATACAACAGAATGTGAGGGATAAATTAAAGGTGAACCTCGTGGTGCCAAGCAAATAGGGAATTAAGGAGGAAGAGATTTGGGGAGTGTAGTTTGAGGATGGGGAGAAAAGATGACAATTTCAGTTTTGTGTTTATTGAATTTAAGGCTCACATGGAAGAGTCAAGCAGAAAATGAGGGCTGGGAATTCAGGTGAGAGATCTGGGCTTGAGATACATGTTTAAGAATTATCAACTTACAGATAGAAAGTAGTCATAGCAATGGATTGGAGTGTTTGGAAAGAGTGTGTGAAGGACTGTAAGATCCGAAAGGATGGGCAGAACCTTAGGAAGCACCAAAACAGAAAATAAATAAGGTGATAGAGCCTGAAAAAGAGACAGAGAGACTGGCTGGAAAAATATGGAAAAAATCCAGAAGGATGTGGTGCTACCCAGGGAGCCAGAAGTTTTCAATGAAAGAGTGTCCAGTGACAAATGGTCCAGAGATCGCTAACAAAATATCACCAAAAAGTGTTCGTTGGACTTAGGCACAATGTGATCACTGGTGATCTTGGAAAGGGCAAGTACTCCTGAAGTCACCAGCGTATGAACTATCTCTAATTCAACAAGATATGGGTATTTATAGAGTATTTGTACCACCACCACACAAAAAAATGGTTAATTGTTTCCTTTAACTAAAGCAAGTCAACTTATCTTCTTAGGCTCTAATTTGTTTGGCTGAATGAGGGGTAGGTCACATTAAGTGAGAAATAGGGCACTCCCAGAGCTCAGAAGTGATCATGTTATCTCCCCAAATATACTTTTATTTTGTTCATTTCATTTTCATTTCTAGGCTTTGTTTTTTATGGTATCTGTCTTTCTCAGATTGTGAACTGATTTCTTGATTTATTTGCATTGTTCATCTGTGTTCTCTTGTATCTCACTGAGTTTCTTTAATATTATTATTTTGATTTTTTCAGTCATTTCATATATTTTCTTTCTGGTGGAATCCGTTGCTAGGGAACTATTGTGTTCCTTTGGAGAGGTCATGTTTTCTTGCCTTTTCATGATTCTCTTTTCTACTTCTGTTGCTATCTGTGCATCTGGTGTAACAGTTGCTTTTTCTAATTTTACGGATTGACTTTATAAGAAAACACTTTTTTCTATAGATGTATCTATAGTGTTGGTTGGGTGAGGTGCTTTGGCTTTGATTTGGGGTGAGGGCAGTAGTGTAGTCTCCATATAATTTATTTGTAACCAGCACAGTGGTGTATATGAGTTCCTCATTGGCTTAGTTGTGGTTGTTAGTGAAGGCTGTGGTGAGGCTTTGCTGGAAAAAGGACACCAAGTGGGCCAGTCCTTGGGTACCAGTGGTAATAGCGGTGAGCCAGGAATGCCAGTCCTTGGGCCCCCAGGTGGCATACATGGGCACTGGTGGTAATGAAAGCCAATCTTTGGTGTCCAGGTGGCTTGCTCAGGTACCAGCAGTGGCAGTAACTGACTAGGCAGGTGGGCAGGTCTCCAGGTTTCTGAGTGGCATGCATAATATCAGTGGTGGCTGTAGCCATAGCATGCCCCCCTCAGGCCCCTGTGTGGCACGTATGGGTGTTGGAGGTGGTCGTAGCAAGCTGGATGGGCCTTTTCCCAAGCCAAAGGGAGATTTTCTAAGAACAAGAATCATTTGTACTCATCCATTCAATATTTATGTTGTCTCTATCAAAATTATTTGTACGTTATTTTTCTTAATCAAAGTTCAAGCTCTTCTCTTAATTTTTTATCTCAAGACAAAATAATTATTAAACAATTTTTTGAGCTGAGCAAATCTAGCCCCTTTTTTCTTTATAGTGTTTTGGCAAGATCTAAAATTAAAAATTTTTTCGGTAGTCTTTCCAATATTTTTTAAATATTTTTGTTGATTTTTAAATATTTAAACAACTAAATTGAGTTTAAGTAAGCAGATCATTACTGGTATAGCCACTATACTGTATATTCCTTAGGACGTAATACAAAAAGGCATTTATCTCAATGACACCATCCTCACAAGGGAAATCAAATAAAATGCTTGCTGCCAATATGAACACATAAAGGTCAGGTTTCCTTTACTATGATAAAGGTCAAACAAGTGGGCCCAATTGAGTTAGGCGTTACAGAGTATATGTGGGTCAAATTTGAACTCCCTCAAAGTTTGCGCTTAATTGAATTCAAATACCTGAAACGGCTTTTGAAAAAAAAACATAATTGTTATCTTTAAAGAAAGGAACCTTTAAGATAGGACATGAGACTTCTTGAATATGTCAGTGCTCTTTCAAAAGAGCCCTAAAATTCTAAGTAAAATTTGTTGAGTTAAGCAAGGTTGGATCAACTCTACTGGTATCCTCTATCAGGAGGAAGTTTCTTTTTTTAGTGTTGACAGTGCAAGCCAAATTCAGACCTCATGGATATGTTTGTGGCTCTCCTTGTATGTAGTAAAGTGAAAATAAAGGAAGGAGCTACGCATAACTGAACAGAGAAGAGATGGCACATTTGAGAAGAAAAGAGAGACATAAATTTACTGAATTTTTACCGTGTATCAAACATGGTTCAATGGCTTCACATGAAGTCTCTTTTAACTCCTAAAACAACTCTATTTAAACATCACTATTACACATAAATAAAACTAGCTCAGAGGAGTAACTTGCCCAAGACTGCATAACCTGTCAGAGGTGAAACCCAGGTTGTAATCCAGGTCTACCTGGTTCAAAGCCCAACTTATTCTCCTATTCTGGGAGTAAGGGGGCAAGGAGGCCATGTCACAGAAGAATGTCATAAAGACACCTGACTGTTGCATACCCATGTTCATAGCAGCATATTCACAAGAACAAAAAGAAGGACGCAACTCAAGAATCCATTGATGGATGAACAGATAACAAAACAGGGTATATACATACAATGGAATATTATTTAGCCTTTAAAAGGGAGAAAATTCTGACACTTGCTACAATATGAATGAACCTTGAGGACATTATGCAAGGTGAAATAAGTCAGTCACAAAAAGACAAATACCGTATGATTCCACTCATATGAGATATCTAGAGTAGTCGGTCCTTACCAGGGGCTGCGGGGAGGGGTAAATGGGGAGCTGTTTAAATAAAGTTTCAAGGCCTGGCACAGTGGCTCATTCCTATAATCCCAGCATTTTGGGAAGCTGAGGCAGGTGGATCACCTGAGGTCAGGAGTTCAAGAGCAGCCTGGGCAACATGGTGAAACTCCATCTCTACTAAATATACAAAAAGTAGCTGGACATGGTGGTGGGCACCTGTAATCCCAGCTACTCAGGAGGCTGAGACAAAAGAATCGGTAGAACTCAGTAGGCGGAGGTTGCAGTGAGCTAAGATGGCACCATTGTACTCCAACCTGGGTGACTGACACAGCGAGATTCTGTCTCAAAAAAAAAAAAAAAAAAAAGAACATAGAGTTTCAGTTTTGCAAGATGAAATGACTTCTGGAGATTGGTTGCACAAGAATGTGAATATAATTAACACTACTGAATTGTACATTTAAAAATCATTAAGATAGTAATTTTATATTATGTATATTTTACAATTAAAAAAGGTTTTCTTGTTTGTTGTTTCCTTCACCTTTACCAATTATTTCACTTTCTTTTCTACTCAGTGTTATGTTCTTTTGCAAGGCAGGAATTAAGATCAATGAAATGAAGCTTCCACACAGACATACAATCTGTTCAAAGGAAAAAAAAATCCTAAAAACAAGAATATCCCTCCACTACACTAAACAGCCATTTATTTAAAGGACACAAATTCTTTAATAGAATTTACATAGTCCATTGGAGATGTGTCCTACATGACTTGTTTGTAGCTGATTTTTTAGCCAGGGCATCTCAGGTTGAGAGAGAGGTCACTATATCTAATAAACTCCAAAGCACTCAATGTGTATCAGGAACAATTCTAAGCACTTCACAGATTAAGCTCAAATAGTCCTCACAACTCTATGAAGTGGTATGATCATTATCTTCATTTCGTAAGTCAGTGAATTAGGGCATTGAGAGGTTAAGTAATTTGCCCAAGGTCAAACAGCTAATAAATAGCAGAATCAAGATATGAACAAAAGCAGTCTGGCTCCAGAGTTTGTGCTATCTAACTGGTCACTTGGATTTTTTTGTGGGTCTTCAAATACTATATACAAATACATTAAAAAGTAGGGATACAAGAAATTTTTTTGAAGTTTGAATTTCATTGTTTTCTTTCAAACTTGTTGGTGTTGCTAAGTAACTTAATATGTAGCCTCACATGGAGATAAGATTAAACTCTAAATGTGAGGCTCAAGCCAGCTAGCTCTGCTGCCCTCCCCAGCACGCTCCTGCCAATAGATTCTGCTTCTATCTACACCAGGTCTACCCTAAGATCTACTTCAAACCTAAGCTCCTTATTGCCCTTTGACTCCTGACTGGGCTTCCCTGGAAAGCATTCATATCGTTTTCCTGAGCTAATTTCTCCCACTCGGAACACAGCTGTTGAAATCAGCTTCCACCAATTGCCCTGATCCATCTGCAGTTCTCTCCATTCACAGAGTTTGAGTTGTCTGCTCGTCCCCCTTTGTTCTGAAGCTCACCCACATCATGCCTCACTTTCAGAGCCTCTTGTCTCCTGTTTTGTTCTCTGAGGTTTTCTTCAGAGCCCAACTTATTCTCCTATTCTGGGAGCAAGGCACTTCTTTCGTGACCCATTGTCTTTTCTTCTGGCCAATCTTCCGCTTCTCTGGTACCAACACCTTAAGGTTCTCAACCCACACAGCATCATGGCAAGAGGCATTTTCCTTTACACTCTGCTGTCAATGTCTTTAGCTCCTGGCCTGAAACTCACCCAGCTGCTTCAAAAAGAAAGGCCAGATCTGTAATTTCTTTATGATTTTGAATTTTAAAAATCTATTTGGGGCCAGGCGCGATGGCTCACACCTGTAATCCCAGCACTTTGGGAGGCCAAGGTGGGTGGATCACCTGACGTCAAGAGTTCGAGACCAGCCTGGCCAATATGGTGAAACCCTGTCTCTACTAAAATTACAAAAATTTGCTGGGTGTGGTGGTATGTGCCTGTAATCCCAGCTACTCAGGAGGCTGAGGCATGATAATTGCTTAAACCTGGGAGGCGGTGGAGGTTGCAGTGAGCCGAGATCGTGCCATTGCACTCCAGCCTGGGCAACAGAGTGAGACTCGGTCCAAAAAAAAAAAAAAAAAATCTATTCGGGGCAGAAGGTAAGACGGTGTATGATCAAGAAAACAACTGATCATAGTGACCATTTTGTCAGCTTTGCCCGCAAATTACTCACAGCTCAAACAATGCAAGTCACATTTGATCTGGTAGGATTTAAAGTAGGGGTGGGTGAACTTTTCTGTAAAAGGCCAGGTAGCAAATATTATAGGCTTTGTGGCTACACAGTCTCTGTGCCAGCTACTGAACTCTGCCTTTGCTGGCTGAAAGCAGCCATAGATGAAAAAAAAAATACAGGTGTGGCTTTTTCCAATAAAATTTTATTTACAGAAACAGACACTGGGTAAACTTAGCCCATCGACCACAATTTGCCAGCCCCTCAGTCAAAGCATTAAAGCCCTTTGTGGTGTTTTTCAGCTTTAACATGGGTTTCCATGAAATCACAGCCCCTCTTAATTGTTTCTTAGATCATACTTCATTAACTCTTCACTTCAGTAAAAATAAAATTAAAGTAAAATAAGAAACAGGATCCCTCACATAATTTGGCGTATTCCCTTAAGCATAAGAACACATCTAAGACATGACAACCATTTGCTTCCAAAAACTGATAAACATCTGCTGGCACATCCAGTGCTTCAATCAGGTACTTTTTTACTTCCACAAAGCACGTCCTTTTACAAAGTGTTCATGAAGGATCTCCTGACCATGTCTTGCCAAATATAGTTTTGAGATAGCAAAACACACGTTGTGCAGGCATGTCAATAACTGAGTATGCAAGAAGCACATAGTGCTGAGGCCTCAAGGAACAGTGGTTTGCCAATACCTGCCCTGGTGAAAATTTTCACAATTTGGGGCATTCTTGGCTTTTCTACATTGTCCCTACACAGCTCTGAGGTGCTCATTCATTAACTGATTCTTTTTATTTGTTTAACAAATGTTTTGGAGGGCTCTCTTTGGGCCAGCTATGTTGCTAGGCACTTAGAATCCAATGGCAAGGCAAAGACACAAAGACAAAATAACTAACTAACTAAATAAATAAATAAAACAAAATAATCAGAAAGGCAGACAGAAAGAAGAGAGAGAAAAGGAAAGGACCAGTTTCTGACTTTGAAGAGCTGACCGTCGAGTGCGCAGCGGCCAACAGAGCTTCCCGTAGTGGTGGAAATGCTCTTTATTCTCTGCTGCCCAGTAGGAGAGCCACTGGTCACGTGTGGCTCTTGAATACTTGAAATGCGCCTGGTGTGACTAGGCAACAGAATTTTCCATTCTATTTAATTTTAATTAATTTAAAGTTAAATAGCTACATATAGCTAGTAGCTACTATATTAGACAGTACATGTCTACAGGGAGAAATACTTGAATCAAATAAACGTAACATTAGACCTGTGTTATGTGCTAAAAAGGATATTAAGTACCAAGTGCTCTGAGAACTAATAGGAAGATTTGACCAATTAAGTAAGTTCAGGAAACACTTCCCTAAGGAAGTGGCAAGGGAGAAGAAATCAGAAAGAAGAGTAAGGTTCAGTTAGATGGAGTGAGGTGTCACATGAGGCAATCCAGGTATTAACAAAGGGAAAATAATATTATGTAATAATAGTGTGGTGGAAGCAGAGGGCATTAGGGGAATAGGAGACAGATCTTACATGACATCACAGGCCATGTAAGAGATTTTGGTATTTAGCCTAACAACAGGGTTTAAAGCAAATAGGAATGGAGAGTGTGGGTGTGTTTGAGGTTATTGCACTTGCATTTTGAAATGCTCTCCTTGGTTGCGGTATATAGAACACACTGAAGAATTATCACCAGAGAAAGCAGACGGAGACCGGTAAATTATCTACTGCAGTGGTCCAAATGGCCAGTGATTGTATATGGCTTGAATTCAGACAGATGTATGGGATATGTAGAAAACAAAATTGACAAACCCTGGAAGAAAACTGGATGTGAGAAATAAGGAAAGAAAATCCAGCTTTGAGAATAACAGTCCAGCTTGCACATTCTCATGGATAGAGGTGTTGTTAACTAATAAGAAAATACAGGGGGAAAAGCAGGTTTGAGGGTGATTATGTTATTTGTGTCTTCAACATATTGAGTTTCAGGTTCTCAGAGACATCCAAATGGTCTGTTGAATAGGCAGAAGTGTAAAAGAGAAGTATGGGTTGACTAGACATTGAGAAATTTCTAGAATAGAAATTGGTTGAAAATTCATTAGTGAATATTATATTAGCACTTCTTTCCCTGTGATAATGTAAGGTATTCTTGGCAGCTGCTATAAATGTTTGTTAATGCACTCAAGGTAGTATGTACAAATAGAATACATCCAAGGCAATGCAATAATTACAATTGTAGTTTACATGGGAGAAGATCAGAAAGATCTAGAAGAGAACAACGTAGCTCACATGTAACAGAAAGTAACAAATGTACAGGGAATTGGGACAGGAGTAAGTGACATAGATCATTAACAGTGGTAGATGCCGGGCGCGGTGGCTCACGCCTGTAATCCCAGCACTTTGGGAGGCAGAGGCACAGGCGGATCCTAAGGTCAGGAGATCGAGACTGAGAGTGAGGCAATGCAAAAATACAAAAAAAAATTAGCCGAAGATGCAGTCCAAGCTACTCAGGAGGCGGGAAGAATGGCGTGAACCCAGGCCAGACTTGCAGTGAGCGAGATCGCCATCAGCTAAGGCACGACAGCGTGAGACTCCGTCTCAAAAAAAAAAAAACAGTGGTAGATGTTAATTTTAAAATTAATTTGGTTTCTGCTTATTAATGATGCCTATAGATGCCACAATACAATTGAAAATACAAATTGGAAAGTCGCTCCTATTTTTCATTCTATTCCCATACACTGTTTTCATCTTAGAAGCAAGTAACTTCAAATTGGTGAAAAAGAAAAAAAGCCTCATTAGTTTTAAATAATCTGTTATCAGCTAGCCATACGCATGACTTGTTCATTTGTCTTCCCATCACTCCATTAGCTGGGGATCAAATTCTTCCATTTAAAAGTCCTCCTACATCACTTCTAGATCTTTTGGCTAAGATCAGGTGTAAATGTCCTCCCACTGAAATATAGATTAATGGAGCAATAAAATATAGAACAAGGGTATGATTACTCCAGTCAACAATTTTGTAACTAGCCCTCAAAATTACAAAACTAGTAACACAAATCACCATTTGTCCCCCAAATAGTAAGCAACTATGTTGTCTGTAGTTGAAATTCTTGGAAATGTGTTCAGACATAAAAGGACCTGAGTCTAAATCAAATCAGAATTTAAACAAACAAACATTCAAGTACTTCAAACCAAGACATTGTACTTGTTCCTGCTACTTCCACTCATCCAATCCCATTCCTACCTAGAGGCAACCACTAAGAGGAATTTGGCATGTTCCTTCTGGTCCAAGCTTTTTTATTTTTGCTATATTTATGAATATAAAAACAACATATAGAATTGCTTTAGGCTTAATTTATGTAATTGCTATTCTATAATATGAATCATTTTGAAGCTTGCTTTTCTTCTTCCACCTTTGATTCGAAGATTTCTCCATACTGATGTGTATCAATTGCTTTGGTCTGTTTTTAACTGCTGTTATTTTCCAACACAGGAATAAACCACATCTTATCAATTTCACTATTGATTAACATCATATTATTTCCAGGTTTCACTATTGCAAACATAGAGCAATGAACATATTTTACATATCTTCCTGTGTATATGAGCAAGAGGTTCCAGATCTACATCAACTTAGATCTAGATCAAGTGGGTCTTAAACTGTGACTTTATTAGACATTAGCAAATGTCTCAACAAGTGATGAGAACCCTTGATACTCTTAACAATGGTGGTAAGATCTGTTTTATACACATACTTGAAAATACTTTCCAACTTTTTGATGTTTGTCAATCAAATGGGAATGAAATGATATCTCATTTTAATTTTTTCCTTGGTTATTAGGTAAACATCCTTTTATTGTTTATTGTTTATTTTGTTGGCCTCTTCTTTGAACTGCTGGCTGATATCGTATCTAATTTTCTAGTCATCTGTCATTTTCTCCGGAGTTCTTTATAAACTACATATGTCTGAACATAAGGCGACCTCAAATGTAAGGCTTTCTCCCAGTATTCTGAATGAGGAGATACAAAATATTTTGCATAACTTGAATATAAAAAAATAAATTTAAAAAACCAAATGTCTGTGATTACACTTGTGGAAAGCTGACCTCTAAGGACCTTCTCACCAGATCCTTTGGGTCTAGTTTCCTTCAAGGGTCAGTCAATGGGAGGCCCTAGCAGGAGATAAGGGGAGGTAGGAGAGTGAAGTTGGGATATTTATTTCTCTCATTTCCACTCTCAGAGGTCACCTCCAGCTGGTTGCATCACTGGGCAGAAGGTCATTGCATCTCATGACTCTCACTCTTCTAACTTATGTGTGCCATGAATTTACCATTGGGAAACGATTGGGTTCAAGCGATTCTCCTGCCTCAGCCTCCCAAGTAGCTGGGACTACAGGCATGTGCCACCACGCCTGGCTAATTTTTTGTATTTTTAGTAGAGATGGGGTTTTACCATGTTAGCCAGGATGGTCTCGTTCTCCTGACCTCATGATCCGCCTGCCTTGGCCTCCCGAAGTGCTGGGATTACAAGCGTGAGCCACCACATCCAACCATCACATTTTCTTTATCCACTCATTGATTGATGGGCATTTGGGCTGCTTTCATGTTTTTGCAGTTGCAAATTGTACTGCCATAAACATGCGTGTGCAAGTATCTTTTTCTTTTAATGACTTGCAAGTATTTTTTTGCATGATGACTTGTTTTGCTCAGGGTAGACACCTAATTGTGGGATTGCTGAATCAAACTGTAGATCTACTTTTAGTTCTTCAAGAAATCTCCACATCATTTTCCATAGTGGTCGTACTAGTTTATATTCCCACTAACTGTGTAAAAGTGTTCCCTTTTCACCACATCCCCACCAACATCTATTATTTTTTTTATTTTTGTATTATGTCATTCTCGCAGGAGTTATGTGGTATCGCATTGTGGTTTTGATTTTCATTTCCCTGACCATTAGTGATGTTGAGCATTTTTTCATATGCTTGTTGGCCATTTGTATATCTTCTTTTGAGAATTATCTATTCATGTCCTTAGCCCACTTTTTGATGGGATTTTATTTTATTTTATTTTTTGCTGATTTGAGTTTCTTATAGATTCTAGATATTAGTCCTTTGTTGGATGTATAGATTGTAAAGATTTTCTTCCACTCTATGGGTTGTCTGTTTACTCTGCTGATTGTTTCTTTTGCTGTGCAGAAGCTTTTTAGTTTAATTAAGTTCCATCTATTTACCTTTGTTTTTGTTGCATTTGCTTTTGGGTTCTTGGTCATAAATGCTTTGCCTAAGCCAATGGCTAGAAGGGTTTTTTCTGATGTTATCTTCTAGAATTTTTATTGTTTCAGGTCTTGGATTTAAGTCTTTGATCCATCTTGAGTTGATTTTTGTATAAGGTGAGAGATGAGGATCCAGTTATATTCTTCTACATGTGGTTTACCAATTATCCCAGCACCATTTGTTGAATAGGATGTGCTTTCCCCACTTTGTTCACTTTGTTGAAGATCAATTGGCTATAAGTATTTGGCTTTATTTCTGGGTTCTCCATTCTGTTACATTGGTCTATGTGCCTATTTTTATATCAGTACCATGCTGTTTCAGTGACTATGGCCTTATAGTATAGTTTGAAGTCAGGTAATGTGATGCCTCCAGATTTGTCCTTTTCGCTTAGCCTTGTTTTGGCTGTGTGGGCTCTTTTTTGGTTCCATATGAATTTTTGGATTGTTTTTTCTACTTCTGTGAAGAATGATGGTGGTATGGTGATGGGAATTGCATTGAATTTGTAGATTGCTTTTGGCAGTATGGCCATTTTCACAGTACTGATTTTACCCATCCATAAGCATGGGAAGTATTTCCATTTGTTTGTGTTGCCTATGATTTCTTTAAGCAGTGTTTTGTAGTTTTCCTTGTAGAGGTCTTTCACTTCCTTGGTTAGGTATATTCCTAAGTTATTTTATCTTGTTTGCAGCTGTTGTACAAGGGGGTGAATTCTTGATTTGATTCTCAACTTGATTGCTGTTGGTGTATAGCAGAGCTACTGATTTCTGTACATTAACATTGTATCTTGTAACTATGAGTTCATTTACCAGTTCTAGGAGCTTTTGGATGAGTCTTTAGGGTTTTTTAGGTATATGATTATATCATTGGCAGACAGCAACAGTTTGACTTCCTTTTTACCAATTTGGATGGCCTTTATTTCTTTCTCTTGTCTTATTACTCTAGCTGGGACTTCCAATACCAGGTTAAATAGAAGTGGTAAAAGTAGGGATCCTTGTCTTGTTCCAGTTCTCAAGGGGAATTCTTTCAACATTTCCCCATTCAGTATTATGTTGGCTGTGGGTTTGTCATAGATGGCTTTTATTACATCAAGTTATGTTCCTCCTATGCCAGTTTTGCTGAGGATTTTAATCACAAAACCATGCTGAATTTTGTCAAATGCTTTTTCTGCATCTATTGAGTTGATCATGTGATTTTTGTTTTTAATTCTGTTTATGTGGTGTATTGTATCTTTTGACTTGCATATATTAAACCATCCCTGTGTCTCTGGTATGAAACGCACTTGATCATGGTGGATTATCTTTTGATATGCTGTTGGATTTGGTTAGCTAGTAGTTTGTTGAGGATTTTTGCATCTATGTTCGTCAGGGATATTCATCTATAGTTTTTTGTTGTTGTTGTTATGTCCTTTCCTGGTTTTTGTATTAGGGTGATACTGGCTTCATAGAATGATTTAGGGAGAATTCCCTCTTTCTCCATCTTGTGGAATAGTGTCAGTAGCATTGGTACCAGTCCTTCTTTGAATGTCTGACAGAATTCAGCCATGAATCCACCTGGTCCTGGACTTTTTTTTGTTGGCAATTTTTTTTTATTACCATTTCAATCTCGCTGTTTGTTATTGGTCCGTTCAGAGTTTCTATTTCTTCCTAGTTAAATCTAGGAGGGTTGTATGTTTCCAGGAATTTATTCATTTCCTCTAGGTTTTCTAGTTTATGTGTGTAAAGGTGTACATAGTGGACTTGAATAATCTTTTTTATTTCTGTGGTATCAGATGTAATATCTCCTGTTTTGTTTTTAATGGAGCTTATTTGGATCTTCTCTCTTCTTTTCTTAGTTAATCTCACTAATGGTCTATCAATTTTATTTACCTTTTAAATAACTGGCTTTTTGTTTCATTTACCTTTTGTATTGCTTTTGTTTCAATTTCATTTAACGGTGCTCTGGTCTTTGCTATTTCTTTTCTTCTGCTGGGTTTGAGTTTGGTTTGTTCTTGTTTCTCTAGCTCCTTGAGGTGTGACCTTACATTGTCTATTTGTGCTCTTTCAGACTTTTTAACGTAGACCTTTAAGGCTATGAACTTTCCTTTTAGCACTACTTTTGCAATATCCCAGAGGTTTTGATAGGTTTTGTCATTATTATCATTCAGGTCAAAGAATTTTTAAATTTCCATCTTGATTTCATTGTTGGCCTAATGCTCATTCAGGAGCAAGTTATTTAATTTCCATGTATTTGCATGGTTTTGAGTGTTCCTTTCGGAGTTGATTTCCAATTTTACTCCACTGTGGTCTGAGAGAGTACTTGATACAATTTTGATTTTTTAAAAATTTTTGAGACTTGTTTTGTGGCCCATCATATGGTCTATCTTGGAGAAGGTTCCATGTGCTGATGAACAAAATACATATTCTGCAGTTGTTGGGTAGAATGTTCTGTAAATATCTGTTAAGTCCATTTGTTCTAGAGTATAGTTTGAGTCCCTTGTGTCTTTGTGGACTTTGTCTTGATGACCTGTCTAGTGCTGTCAGTGGAGTATTAAAGTCCCCCACTGTTATTGTGTTACCATCTATCTCATTTCTTAGGTCAAGTAGTGATTGTTTTATAAATCTGGGAGCTCCAGTGCATATGTTAGGTGCATATATTTTCAGAACTGATATTTTCCTGTTGGACTAGTCCTTTTATCATTATATAATGTCCCTCTTTGTCTTTTTTACTGCTATTGCTTTAAAGTTTGTTTCATCTGATGTAAGAATAGCTACCCCTTCTCACTTTCGGTATCCATTTGCATGGAATATATTTTCCACTCCTTTACTTTAAGTTTATGTGAGTACTTATGTGTTAGCTGAGTCTCTTGAAGACAGCAGATACTTGGTTGGTGAATTCTCATCCATTCTGCCATTTTGTATCTTTTCAGTGGTGCGTTTAGGCCATTTACATTCAATGTTAACATTGAGATGTGAGGCACTATTCTGTTCATCATGCTATTTGTTTCCTGAATACCTTTTGTGTGTGTGCTTGTTTTATAGGTCCTGTGTGATTTGTACTTTGATAAGGTTCTATTTTGGTGTATTTTGAAGATTCCTTTCATGATTTAGAACTCTTTTCATCAGTTCTTGTAGTACTTGCTTTGTAGTAGTGAATTTTCTCAGCATTTCTTTGTCTGAAAAAGACTATATCTTTCCTTCATTTATGAAGCTTAGTTTTGCTGGATACAAAATTCTTGGCTGATAATTATTTTGCTTAAGGAGGCTAAAGATTCCTCCTCTTAAGGAGGCCTCAATCCATTCTAGTTTGCAGGTTTTCTGCAGATAAATCTGCTGGTAATCTGATAGGTTTTCCTTTATAGGTTACCTGATGCTTTTCCTTGCTGCTCTTAAGATTTTTTCCTTTGTCTTGACTTTAGAAGACCTGATGACTATACGCTTTCATGATGATCTTTTTGTGATTAATTTCCCAGGTGCTCTTTGAGCTTCTTGTATTTGGATGTCTAGATCACTAGCAAGGCCATGAAAGTTTCCTTGATTATCCCCTCAGACATGTTTTCCAGAGTTTTACATTTCTATTTTTTCTTGGAAACACCAACTTTTCTTAGGTTTGGTTGTTCAACACAAGGCCAAACTTCTTAGAGGGTTTGTTCATTTTGTTTTGATTCTTTTTTTTTCTTTGTCTTTGTTGGACTGGGTTAATTTGAAAGCTTTGTCTTTGAGCTCTAAGGTTCTTTCTTCTACTTGTTTGATTTTATTGCTGAGACTTTCCAGTATATTTTACCTTTCTATAAGTGTGTTCTTTATTTCCAGAAGTTGTAATTGTTTTTCATTTATGTTATCTATTTCTCTGAAGATTTTTCTGTTCATATTATGTGACATTTTAAAAATTTCTTTAGGCCAGGTGCAGTGGCTCAAGCCTGTAATCCCAGCACTTTGGGAGGCCGAGACGGGTGGATCACGAGGTCAGGAGATCGAGACCATCCTGGCTAACATGGTGAAACTCCGTCTCTACTAAAAATACAAAAAACTAGCCGGGTGAGTTGGCGGGCGCCTGTAGTCCCAGCTACTCGGGAGGCTGAGGCAGGAGAATGGCATAAACCTGGGGGGGGGGGCTTGCAGTGAGCTGAGATCCGGCCACTGCACTCCAGCCTGGGTGACAGAGCGAGAAAAAAAAAAAAAAAAAAAAAAAAATTTCTTTAAGTTGGTATTCACTTTTCTCTGGTGCCTCCTTGAGTAATTTAATAAACAACCTCCTAAATATTTTTTCTGGCAATTCAGGGATTTCTTCTTGTTTTGGATCCATTGCTGGTAAGGTAGTGTGATCTTTTGGGGGTGTTAAAGAACCTTGTTTTGTCATATTATCAGAGTTGTTTTTCTGGTTTCTTCAGAGAGAAGATCTGGGACTCAAGGACTGCTGTTCAGATTCTTTTGACCAATGGGGTGTTCCCTTGATGTGGTTCTCTCCCCTCCTCCTTTAGGGATAGGGCTTCCTGAGAGCCAAACTGTAGTAATTGTTATTTCTCTTCTGGATCTAGCCACCCAGTGGAGCTACCTGGCTCTGGGCTGGTACTGGGGAGTGTCTACAAAGAGTCCTATAATGTGATCCATCTTCAGGTCTCTCAGCCATGGATATCAGCACCTACCCCAGGGGAGGTAGCAGGGGAGTGAAGTGGACTCTGTGATGGTGCTTGATTGTATTTTTGTTTAGTGCACTGGTTTTGTCTTGGTTGGCCTCCAGGCAGAAGGTGGCGCTTTTAAGAGAGCATCTGCTGTGGTAGTATAGGGAGGATACTAGCTTGCCCTCAGTCACCTGGATAAGTATTTGGGTTTCTCAGGTGGTGAGTGGGGCCATAGAGTTCCCAAAAGATTATGTCCTTTGTCTTTGTCTACCAGGGTAGGTAGAGAAAGACCATCAGGTTGGGGCAGAATTAAGCATGTCTGAGTTCAGACTCTTCTTGAGCGGAGCTTGCTGTGGCTGCTGTTGGGGATGGGGCTGTGGTTCCCAGGCCAATGGAGTTACGTTTCCAGGAGGGTTATGGCTGCCTCTGCTGTGTCATGCAGGTCACCAGGGAAGAGGGGGAAAGCCAACAATTACAGGCCTTACCCAGCTCCCATACAGCCCGAAAGGCCAGTTTCGACCTGATCATGTCCCCCACAACAGCTCTGAGTTTATTTCCAGGCAACAGGTGAGCAGGGCTGAGAACTTACTCCAGGCTACAACCCTCACACTGAGAAAGCAAGCAGTGCTTTCAGGTTTCATGCCTCCTTGCATGGCACAGTTTCTGTGCTCATATCTGCACCCCTGATTCACTCCCTTTTCTGGGTTCTGTCCAGGAAACTTTGCATTCAGTTGAATTTGTTACAAAGTTCACCTGGAAGTTTCCTTCTCTCTGTGGTCTTTCCTCAGTTCCACTGGCAGCCCTCCCCAAGGACCCTTGAGAGACAGAGTCAGAAATGGCTTCCTTGGAGACTGAGAGTGCCCACAGGGCTCTTCCCACTGCTTCCTCCACCCCTATATTTCACTCAGCTCTTTAAATTTGCCTTAGCTCCAGATAAGGTCAAATCTTTCTCCCATGATCCAGACCTTCAAGTTCTCCAGTGAGGATGTATTTTTTGGGGTTGATGATCTCACTTGTACCTTTTCATACTTTGGGTACCCACAGTTTTTCGGCAGTCTCACAGAGCCTGCAACAGCAATCTATTTCCTTCAAACGGTCTATGGATTCTCTTTGCTTTTATGGTATGTTCCTGCAGGAGTTCTTAGAGGAAAATTTTACTATGTGAGTCTCCACACACTGCTCTGTCCATCCAAGTGGGAGCTGCAAGTTAGTCCTGCCTCCTATATGCCATTGTTTTCAAGATCACCTTTTGCCCCATTTTTAATCAGGCATTTTGTGTTTTGCTATTGGATTGTTTGAGTTCCTACTGTATTTTAGATAATGGCATACCTATTGAACATATGGTTTGAAAATATTTGCCTCCATTCTTTTAAAATTGTTTTAAATTATTTATTTTATTTAATTATTTACTTTCTTATTTGTTTTAGAGACAGGGTCTTGCTCTGTTGTTTAAGCTGGAGTGCAGTGGCTGAAGCTCCTGGGCTCAAGTGATCCTTCTGCCTCAGCCTCCCCAGTAGCTAGAACTACAGACATGTGCCATCCCCGTCAGCTAATTTTAAAAAAAAAAAAAAATGTTTTTGAGATGCGGTCTCATTATATTGCCCAGGCTGGTTTCAAACTTGTCCTCAAGCAATTCTCCCACCTTGGCCTCCCAAAGCGCTGGGATTACAGGCATGAGCCACTGCACTCAGCTTATTTGCTGCCATTCTGTAGTTTGCCTTTTCATTTGCTTGATTGTTTCCATTGCTGTGCAAAAACTTCTTAAAAACTTTTTGTGTAATTCTTTTTTTCAGAGATGTTGAATCCTGAGTTAATGAATGATTCTCCCCTTCCCAATAGTTTTCTAATGGCTATTACTAGTTTAGATCCAAACATTTCACTAGAGCCATGAAACCTCCCCCAACACACTGGGTGATCTATCCACTGATTTTTTTTCTTTTTCTTTGGAAACATCCCACCAGGGTCCTTTTGTTCCTTTACTCCAAAACCAGACTGTTTGCTCTTTAGGTAGAGCTGTTATTCTGAAGTTCTCCTTTGTTATCATCCTATGAATTGTTAACTGCGGAGTAAAGTCTCCTTCTAGCTCTCATGTCAAGCCCCAGTCTTCTAGACCATTTAGATTAGGTGCACCCTTCGGCCATTTAGTTTGGCTTTGCTCATCTCTCTCATTTTAGGGTGTTTTTCTTCAATTTTATTCACTGAGAATTTCCTTGTAATGTTTAAACTTTTTATTTAAGACTTACTTTTGTTTTAATTTTTACCAAATATTCTATGGTTAGGAGCTGGGGCAGGCACTTTTCCTTATCAACTCAGTTTGTTGGATATCAACCATCTCTAAAAGACGACATTTGAAAAGATATCATTGATTCATTTATTGATTTACTCAGCAAATTATGTAAGTGCCAGGTGTGTTCATACTTTTTGTCCCCAGAAATACAAAGATTTTTCTCTTGGTTTAAAATAACCAGTAGGCACATATATAAACATATTAAAAATAAATTATGCCACATTTCCTTCAGATTTGCAATAGAAAGAAGAAAACAAAGAAGAACAAAATTATTTCAATAGTCAAACTCTGATCCCGATCCTTCCTATAAACTGGTTTTGGAAAGAACACTCTAATTCCCTTGGAATTGTTCACATTTCCCATAATTTGATGCAACAGCTTTTCTCTTCAGAGTGATTCTCTCCAGCTGTAGTGAATGCAGACTCTAAATTTGACTGCTTCGTGCAAATTGCAGTAAACAGATTGCATTTTGTTTTATTATTTTTTAATCTGATTACATGTAAAAAACAATATTATTACTACTTTTTATATATCTATATCCTAAAAATTCCACATTTTAAAAATGTTCAAAGATTCCACATTTAATCAGAGTTCAAAGTATTCAGGAATATTATTTCCTTTTAAGCTTGGTAATTTTTTAACTGTGTAGAATAAATTAAAACTTTTAATTAACTGTCTTGAATGAAAATACATTGAAAAGGTTAGGCACAGTCATAAAACTATCTTCTTAGGACTTACATAAATCTATAGTAGGATCTCAAGTCATATTGGATAGCAACAAAGTAGAAATTTAAATCAAAGAGTAAAATCAGCCTTAGTACCCCAGACCTTCACAATCTCCAGACATCAACAACTACGTATTATGTTAACATATCTGTAAGAAGTTGGTCAGTTTATTGTATCATTTATTAACACCAAAAGTCATGGAGGGTCCACCCAGACATCAACTCTGTTGTCATATAGAAAAGGTAATAGACTAGCTAATAATGTAAAATCTATTCTGTGTTGCAATGTGTCTCTGTTAAATGAAAAGATGACGTATTGAATCTAGATTGATTAAGATGCCTTCAACTGAGTTCTCCCCACTTAGAGTCTGGGGCAGCCTCTGCTATTGAAATGATCGAAGAAAATTGACATCAGTGACTCTATTAAGTGTCCAAAAGTTTGTGTGGAAAAATTCTGATCAAGTTAAGCTCCATGGGGTGGACTTATTTTTCATAATATATGGCATATTCTAGGCTTATAATAGAAGCATTAAAGTTAAGAATAATGAAGTCAAGGGGGATAAAAAGCAACTAGCAATTGAGGCTTTAACAGAATTTGAAATCTAAAATCTTGTTTCAAAATTTAGGGCTGTTAATCTATTAACTCTACTTACTTCATCCAACTTTAATATCAGCTTCTTATAATTTTTCTCACATCTAGTGTACATTTAAGAAATTTGCTCTGAAGAAAAACAGATGGAAGTAATCATGGCTAAAACTCCCACCCCTTCTTCTCTTCTGCTGGCCCAATTTTTTCCAAGGGCACATCTGGGCCTGGGATGGGTCCTTTTTATAGTTTTCTCAAGAGCATGTGATTAAAACATTTCATGTGTTTAATTAAAGGCTTTTGTGTGCACTATGTGCAGTGAGGACCTCATGTCTTTCCAAGATCACATATCTGAACTGTGACACTGTGAACCATTAATATCTCAATCTGAAATCAAATTCACTAAATCTGAATGAATGGGTGGTTAGAGAAAAGGAGGAAGAGGAGGAAATGAATCACCATAAATTAAGAATGTACTGTAGAACATGAGCATTGGCATATCTATTCATGTCAATATACTAACTTCTCCCCCTAGAACAGTCATCTTTTAGAACTGAATGAGCCTGAGAAAGCATCTAGTCCAAACTCCTCACCTGACAGATGAAACCAAAACACAAAGAGATGATGTGATATACCCTGGATTATACAACTTGATAGCACCTGACCCAGGACTAGAACACAAGGCTCCTAATTTGCTTCTAGGGTTCTTCTCATTGTAGTCTTAAACACAAGACTGAAATTTTAAAGCCAAATTCTAAGAAAAGCAAATAAAACAGGCAACCAAAATAGGGCTCTGATGTGGAAGCCCTCACATCCTGAATGACTGGGATGGATCATTCATATTGCAACAATTAGCCTTAGGAATCTCCTGTAAGAATTTTCCTGTTTTTCATTGCTACACCCTAGTTTCCAGTTGGCCCTATCCCCCACACCTCATCAAATTGGAAATATTATAAAACCTTGATGAACGCATGAAATGCATGGATTTCCCAAAGGAATCTGATCCCTGAAATAGAATGAAAGTTACTAATATTTAAATCCAATAAAATAAACATAAGAATAAAAGTAATAATAACAGCTAATATTTAGGAACGTTTTCTTTGTACCAAGAGTATACTGATTGTATTATGTTTCGTAGTTTGTTCTTACAATAGCTATGTGAGCAGGGTGCTACTATCATATCAACTTTACCACCAAGAAACATTTAAATGATCTTTCTACTATTGGGTAGCTTGAAAGTTGGGTAACCCGTATTGAAGCCCAGGACTAGTGATATAAAAAATCTGCTCTTCCTTCGTCCCACACTTGGCAGTCATTCCTCTATAATACAAGAACAACTTTTAAGACATTCTCCTTCCAAAATTCTCATTGAATATAACCCTTCATAATCCAAAGTAGCTGGGGCTTATAAAAACACACATACGGAAGCATGTACCTCTGATGTGAAACCTTTAAAAGAGAGAGGTGAAATAACCGAAGAGGCAAGGAAATCAGTGCCTGTGGGATTGTTACTGTTCAAGTACTACCCTTGTCAAAGAACTGCAGTTGTGCTCAAATGATTCAGGGAAAAAAAAAACTCCCTTCTGAGTCAGTAAATTCGGCTGAAAGACAAGAGAAAATCAAGCAGAGTCATTCTAAACCAATGATTCATTGACCTTGGAAATCTGGCGAGTAGATGTCTAATAAAAACAATCCCTTTCGGTTTGAGATGAGATATTTACTCCATAACCTAACGAAAAGTACAGAGAACTTAAAGAAATTAAATGTTTTTTCTAACACAAAACCTGGACAGATTTCTTCTGCTTCAAGGATAAGTAAAGCAATATTAAGTAATATAAGGAAAGGAAGTACTGCCTTAGGGATATAGGGTATGCACAAAAAATGATTAACCATAAGAAACTGAAGATATTTTTAGAAATTATCGACTTTGCATTTCTAATAAATTAAAACAGCCTTTTCTGAAACATAAGAAATGAGTTTAAGATAAACTAGAATAAAGGGTAAGATTAAAATGAAAAAGGAATTATCAGTACAAGGAAAGAATGCATTAAGTTAAGGGAGAAATTTTGTTCTCTGGTCAATATCAATTTTTTTTTGACACAAACAATTACAAAAGCTGAATAAAAGATAAAGAAAAATGTTTGAGTGCAATAGTAAAGGAATCAAAGAGCGACCAAAGCTATCAGAAGTTGAAGGGCAATTATCCCATAAAGAATAGAGACAGACTAATATGAACACATTTTATAACCATCTTTCCTCAGAGGTGTTGGTGATGTAGGCCACCATTTCTAAGCAGAAAGTGGTAAGCTGGCACTGACGGCAGCCTCCCCAGGCTGGGGAGGCACAGACCAAAGAAGCCAGAATGTAACAGGGAAAAGGGAATGCAGAAAGAATAGCTCAAAATACTACAGCAATTTGCCCTTTAGGCATTTGCCAACTGCTAAGTTTTACTCATACAGATTGAGACTTGAAAAAAACAACGAACAAGCTCCAGTTAAGATGCCAAAGAGTGAAGCCAAGATTTCAGCAGTCTATCAGTCTATCAGAGAGACAGAAGTTTGAATTCACAAACCAGTAAGTTGGGGGGACCTTAGTAAAAAACTCCAGGTTCTCAATTGAGACATAAAAGAGAAACTATATATACACCTGAAAGCATCAGGTCATGTGAAAGTTTCTCCAATATGCATAAATTGCTTATATATATATGATATATATACACATGTATGATATATATACACACATATATATCATATACATATATAGATCCCTATGTAGTTAAAATACCAATAGTTAAAATCAAATATACAAAAGATTAAGCAAAATAAAATTCAGATTCCTATATGCCAACACTTATGTCTTATAGCTTTATAAAGCTGCTATTAGTAAAAGTATTGACCTTGAAGAACAAGAATGAATAAATTAAGCATTAAATTATAAAATTACAACTAGATTAAAAGCAGAAATTTATAAAGACAAAGAGAAAAAAGGGAGAAAGCAGTGAAATACAAAAAAAAAAGTAGAATGGACATGTAATTGACAAACAACTAAAGAATTAGTTCTGAAAAATCCTATAAAAATTGTCTAGAATATAAACAACAGGATTTTTGAATTGAATTACTGATTCTAAAGTTCATTTGGGAAAAAAAGCCAGTTATAAAAATAAAGAAAATGTTGAACAAAGGAGTGAAAAAGGATACTGACCCAGCCAAATATGATAAATCATAAATTTATTTCTCATATACTATAATCTCTATGTTCTGTTCAGTGTCTTTGTTCTCAGGTGGCATAATAATACATATCATATTATGAGGTTTTGCCATATTGCCCAGGCTGATCTGGAACTCCTGACCTCAAGTGATCCACCTGCCTTGGCCTCTCAAAATGCTGAGATTACAAGCGTGAGCCACCATATCCAGTCAGCTCGTTTTCTTAAGAGGAAGTTTAGTTGATAGAGAATTAGGGATGAGAGCTGAAAAGAAGTAAAGGTAATATATGCATATTGGAGAAATTTTGGCATGACCTGATGCTTTCAGGTATTTATAACCCAGATCTCTTTATAAGTATTTCTTTATTCATTCCACTCTATTTGAGGGCCTGTCATATGCCCAACACTTTATAGAGCCTTGGGAATACACCATTGAGAATAGCACAGGGATACTCCCTGCATTCAGAAAGCTTACAGTTTGAGGGTAGGACAGACATTAAATAAAGGACACAGTCTGTAGTTGAATTTAAGGAAACAACCAAGATAGGATTAAACACTACGCTGCTTCTTACTGACTGGTGACTATATTTGATATATTAACAACATTATAAAACACCTAGAAAAAGTCAACAAATTATAATAAATTTAGGTCTGTCAAGCAGCTTTATTCAAGGCAGCTTTTAAAAATCCTGACGTCTAGGACACAACCAAGATCAGGTAAGTCAGACTTTGGGGTAGGACCCAGGCATCAATATTATTAAAGTTTCCCAGGTGATTCCAATGTGCAACCAAGATTGAGAATCAACTGACTTCAGGGGAAGTTTACATGTTTTTAATTTCTTTTGTATACACGTATTATAAATGTATAAACTTATTTTTCATTATGTCTAATAACTAAAGACCTTCTAATTCATATGCCAGCTTAGTCACAGGAAATATTTATGCCTCATCACCAAGTGTAAAATTTCTGGGTGGGGACATAACCTGAGCTAAGTAGCTGGAATATAAAACTGGCTATTTCTAATAGTAATCTCAAAAAAAGGAGAGAAGTTGTTTGTTTAATACTTATTTTGGCTATTACTTTATGCTTAAAAGTCCAACATAATTACATGTGAGGCTAAACAAGAGTCATGTGTATCTGAGTATTGCATCATTGAGGGTAACTGCCACGCCTCCCTATAGTTACAGGCTAATGTTCCTACCTAAAGCAAAATATTAAACTGAGCCTCTACAATTCTTATGTTTCAGGGTTTATCTAACATGTATATGGATGGGGACAAGCATTAGGATTCAAAGAACCACTCCAAACACTATAAACAGAATATTAAAAATCTTATTGTTACCAAATAGGCAGAAGAACAATAACATAAGCAAAGACTCGAGTTTTCCAAAGTTTTCCTCAGTTATTTTATTCTTTGATTATAAAGCCATCTCTGGCTGTAATGTTTGGAATTTGGCCTGTTGGCCTCCAAAACCAAGGGCAAGCCATCTGGCTTCAAGCACAATGAGCTCCAATTATGGCACCATAGAATTTTTTTTCTTTCTTTTTCCTTTGTGGATAAAACTAAGTTTTGCCATTTTGTTCTCAAGTTTCTAAGTTTTATTTTTGCTTTAGGACTCTCCCCACAGCAGCAGTTCTTGCAATTACACGTTTATGTTCTGAACTCACAAGTAAATCCTATAAAAATACTCCCTTATCCCATGTTAATCACTCAAAAATCAAACCAAAGGAACAAGTCCGTAGTAGCAAAGGATTTTCTGCAAAGCAGAAGATACGTGAAGGAATTCCTTACAGCTCCATCCTACTTTATAATCAGGGCGTGATTTTACAGCATTTAGAAAGAAATAAACAAAGGATACATCATTCTTTGAAACTTTATTTTGTCTCCTTATTTGCAAGAGCCAAACAACTACAGAACCACAAAAATTGACTCAACAAATCCTAGAGCAACTCCTCTTTGTCAGGTCCCATGTTGGAACCAGAGTTTACAACACAGTATGAGAGAAGCGAGAACCTGCCATCATGGACTGTAAAGCCATAAAGTAAGTAACAGAAATATAAGTAACTTCATGTGCAAAGAGAAGTCGTTAAGCAACCTTACTGCTCCAAATTCCATTGCTTTTTACCCTGCTCCCCAGCTCCTACATTATCACACAAGATCATGTTCTCCCTCTCTCCCTCCTCTTCCCCTTCTGCTCTGTAGTTTAAGGCTCAACTTAATTTCGAATTCTTTAAACTCCATCCTGTCATCTTCTTTAGGGGCTGAATGGGCTGAATGGGAGAAGGCTGTGCGATTTCCTTGTGTATTGGTGAGGTGCAAAGAATGGAAACAAACTCTACCTGATTTAAGCAGGAAAAAAATGACATGAAAGGATATTGGAATTTCACATTCACTGGCAAGTTAAACAAGCAGGAACAAAGGAAGGCTCTGCAGCCATGGCCACAGCCAGAGACGCAACACAGAGCCTCCAGGTGAGAACAGGCTGCCCCTACCCTGACACCTGCACCCAGCACCGGACCCACCACCAGAGGGCACTCCTGCTGCTGCCCCTCCAGGAACTCCTCCTTATTTATGCCTCGGCAGCTTCTCTAACTCCAGATTTAAAAAATTCCAGGCGCTACATTAGATAGATCTATTTCCACAGGAGTTAGAAAAGCAATTTCTGAGAATTTTCTGTTTCTGTGGTGGTAAGGAATCTTCCGTGTCTATAGCAGGTGGACTCTGCTTCCCATCAAGACTTTTATGTCAGGGAATTTCCAAAACAGAGAAAAGGAGGTAAAATGCTGGAGAGTTTTGTTTTTGTTTTTGTTTTTTTAATGACAAGCAGTCACTCTTCCACAAATTTCTCAGATAATTGTTCAGAAAATGTCTTGTGGGCATATTCTCCTTTCCGGATTCCTCTCTCAGGGAATTTGATTTTATGGTCATCCCTAAGTAAACAGCCTGTCTAATTTCACAGAGAAGTCTAAACTTCCTGTTATCCAAATGCCTCTCTCTGGAAGTCCTCTACTTCACCCAAGGCTGAAAGGGCAGAATATTTTTCTGGGTGATTTTCCCCACACAACCCTGTGCACTACAAAATGACCTCCACTTCACACTCAACTTCCTGCATTATTTTAAAATCTAGCTCAGGGCAAAAGTACACTGGGTTTCATTACTGTATGAGATACCATCATCTTCCTCTTTCCTTCCTTTGTTGGCCCAAGAGCCATGTCTAGTGTACTTTGAATTTTCCTTCCTTCATCAGGCCTGTAACCATTTTCTCTTCCATGAGTACCATTTCTTTTTTTTTTTTTTTTTCCCCAAGCCCATAGGAAATTTATTGGCTTATTGACAAAGCATTCAGGCATAGCTGCATCCAGGACTGCAAACTCATCATCAGCATTCTGCCCATCCATTTTCAAATCTTTCCTCTGGTTTTCCTGTGTTGACTGTGTCTTTATAGCTGAGTTTCCCCACATTGTGGCAAAAATGGCCACCAGGAGTTCGGGTTTACAATAAACCAGCTCAGCAACCACTGGAGCAAGAGAGGTTCTTACAAACCAAACTAAACCAAATGAAAATGAGTTTCCTTGGATGAGCTTGAGTCATGTGCCCACCCTTGAGCCAGTCACTATGATAGGCAAGATGAAATATCCTGATTACCAACTGTGGTTTATTCATGTCTCCTTCCCCTGGAGCTGGGGTGGGGGCGGAGTGGTTTTCCAGAGGAATATAAGGGTGTTGTTATCAGAATAATGGAGGAAGTATTTGGGAAGGCAACTGTAACCAATCCCATGACAACACTCTTCTCTGTCTCTCTTGTACTCATCCTTTATAACACTGGATTCATCAGAGCTATCATCCTCGTAGTTTTTAGGTAGCTCCTACTATTCTTCCCCTCTAGTATCCTCTCCAGCTTCCCCTATATGAAAGAGGAAATGAAGAGGTGCATTTGTTGGGAAGCGCATCTGAAGAGGAACACCTACAAAATGCCTCCAGGGTTGGCAGCAACCATTCTCAGATCACAGGCTGTTTGTTTACCACTGTCACTATTAAAGCAAAACGACCAGTACTCTAAGAATATGTGGTGATCTTGGTGATCTTCCAAGGCCAACGGAGCAAGTATTTCCATAGCCATAACTTTTAATTTGTAAATACATATTTATTGTCTATTTGAAAAACTAGACAAATAAATTACTGGAACCCAGAGAAAGGAAGTGCTCTGTACCCAAACATGTTGGGACACAGAGGGAGGGAGATACATCCGGGTAGTTCTAGCAGGAATCAGGAAATTATGACCAACTGGCTAACATCTGATATGTGCCAGTTACTATTCTAAGTGCTTTACATATAGTAATCTACTTACTTCTATGACAACACTTTGAGTTTTATTATCCTCATTTCACAGGTGAGAAAAACATAGTCTCAGAGTGGTTAAGGGATTTGCCCAGGTTACATGGCTTACAAGTGTCAGGACAACCTGGCTACAGAATCCACACCATCTTGCCTCCTTGGCTGGACGATTCCTTTATTCTCTCTTTGACGCTGAAAGTAAAGCTCAAAGAGGTTAAGTGACTTGACCAGGCTACACAGCTGACAAGTGAAAGAGCTAAGACTTCAACCCAGGTCCCCCTGTGCTAAGCTCTTGGCAGGAATGTAAACCCAGGAGTTTTAGGTACCTCAGCCATAAATGTGCCTTCTTTCCATTCATTCTTGATTTGCAAGTCACCCTCCTCCACTCAAAAATCTACATTTTGCCACTAAGGTCCAGTCATGACTGATTTTCAGAACCCATAGTGAGAAAAGAAAACCATATTACTATTTAGTGCAGTGATTCTCAACTATGGCTACCCTTGGAATCACCTGGATGTTTTGTAAAATATGGATGCCAAGGCTCCAACTCAGACCAACAAATCAGAATATTTGGAGGATATCAGTATTTCTAAGTAGTCATGATGTTACGCACAGATAGATTCATCAAATAAGGAGAAGCCACCTAACACAAAGTCTAAGACTTTATAAAGTAAGCAGCAACAGCCTTGGTTAATTCTAGAAAATAGTTGATGTCTGAGTTCTTCCGAAGTCTCCCAAGCCACCTGCTTTCCTCCCACGTCTGATACTCCTCACCCCCAACCCCTTTTGCTTAATATCCTCCAGAAATAATCTGGAACTCAATAATACTAACATGTGAATGATTGACACTAAAAGAAATCTGTCCTTGAGAAATTCTCAAGTGCTTTAGGGCTCTTCTGAAAAGTATTTTCCCTCCCACAGTGAAGATTCAAAACTAACCAAGGATCTCTGCATTTCCTTTTCCTACGTGTCCGCAAATTACTTTATTTCTAATAAAAGGTCCAAGATAAGAGTCAAACACCAATGACAGATATTTTGGATAAAAGCTGTAATTCTATTATTGGTTGCTGAAATTTTGATTGACTTTTCCCCTCAGTCATGATTTTATTACAAACTTTCCCCAAAGAGTTACCAGCCCCTACAATTAAGAGTTACATACCAAGTTTACTTTAACAACAAATCCTGGAACAAAAGTCACTGTGATTTCCAGCTAATTTTATTGGTTAGGTGTATGATGCCCAATAACCTGATCCTCTCACTCAATACAATAGCCTAATTAACAGTACGATCTCAGCTGGGCATGGTGACTCATGCGTGTAATCCCGACACTTTGGGAGGCCAATATAGGAGGATCCCTTGAGCTCGGGAGTTTGAGAACAGCCTGAGTAAAATAGTGAGACCCCCATCTCTACTACTACTATTAATAATTAGCTGGGTGTGGTGGTGCACACTTGTAGCCCCAGCTACTTGGGAGGCTGAGACAGGAGGGTTGCTTGAGCCCAGGTGATTGTAGCTGCAGTGAGCTATGATCATATATCACTGCACTCTAGCCTGGGCAACAGAGCAAGACTCAGCCTCAAAAAATAAAATAAAATAAAACTGAAAAAGTACAAGTTCACATTCATGTTAGGACTTATTCTGATAATGAAATGCACTGTCCTATCAAGAGGAACCCCACTGGTCTCATTAACATTATTTAGACAAATATCGAAAGTCATTTAAAAGCCTCATCTATTAAACTATTAAAGTGAGGCCACTATGTTAGAAAAACCCAACCGAATTATTTATCTAACATTTCCTGGTATTTTACTTAATGAGTAAACTGTATGTTGATCTAAGAAGAACAGGAAATGGAATGGGGCATATCATTTCTTGACTCAGACATTTTTTACAGCTAGCAGGAAACTAGATGTCATTTACTCCGGAGGTCTCAATCTGGCAGCCTGTTATGCAATTATGTTTTCTTTCTTCGGCGGTGTTTTGATTTAATCCGTTGCTAATATTAAACTGCATACTTCATATAAAAATGTCCAGATTTTCACTTCTTTTTAAAGAATTAGAATATCTGGCCCCATTTCTCATATTTGTATAAGGTAAGCATCTTCTTATATGTAAAAGTCATCAGCTAATCCACTTTACTCATTTGAATTATCTGCATGACTTTTAATTTTGAGGAGTATTGACAGAATCTCCACCATTACTCCTCCATCCTGGTGCAAATAAGCATTCTAAACAAGGTGTTTAAAAAAAAAAAAAAAAACCAACCAAACAACCACTATGAAAAGGAATCATTGTTCTTGGTTTAATTAGGACTCAGCACCAATTTGATTTTTAAAAAAAGTTATACTCAGTATTGCTTCTCAATGTCACTAGGACATAACTACTTTCATCCTAAAGCTCAGGACACTCATCTTGTTTAATTTAATATTGTGAGGTTAGAGAGAAAGAACAGGGCAGGGTAGGAGACAGAACTAATGATAAAATTGGATATAACTCTTAGATTTTTATTTGAAAGGCAAAAAAAAAAATCTTTACAGTGGCATGTGCTTATTTTCATGGTATATCAAACAAAAGCAATAATTAGTTTTCTGAAAAGAACAACAGTTTTCTAGAAATTAACTCTGTGTGTTTACCCTAATTAAGTTGGTGGTTAAAATTGCATATGTTAGTTGCTTTATTGTTAGAAAGCTCAAACTAAAGAGAATGTAATTAAGTTGTTTGGCATTTTAAATAGGAAATGTATTAATTTTTCCACTTAGACTGATAAAGTAATTTTAAATTCTTAATAACCTATTCTGATATGTCAAATTCAAATGACCAAGGGATTGCCAGAAAGCAGCCTTTTAGAGCTGAAAATAAGCTAAGGAAAATAATCCCTTAGAATGTTTATCTAATAGCAAGTAACTTGTATGAAAGTTTATAAAACCTTAAATAACTTTCTTTTTAGAAATTGCTAAATTCTTCTCCCAAATTTTTATTTGTTTTAGCTTCACAGATATATACATATTTAAGAGTACCACTCTAAAAATAAAGAATTAAGGAGCAATATTTTCCTCTCAAAATAAAAATGTCTATAATAAAGTTGGGTTGTTAGGCTTAAACTGAACATTGCATCGTAAGCCTCTATGAGAGCAGACCCTGGTACATAATTAGTTGTACTTACTAACCAATAAATACAGGCACATGTGATTAAATGAATCCCCATGAAGAAAGTAAAAACATATTTTTTTTTCCATCTCATTGATGGATCTCACTGGAGCTGTGATGTAATGTCTATATCATACCTTATAACTACATTGTCCAGAGGTCTTAAAACTATTACTCATAAAAGACAAAATTATCAATTGTTGATATGTTAATAGCAGCATCAACTTTTGTTTTGCATTCCTGGTTAATTATTAGCATTATTATTATTACTGTAGCAGCTCTTTGTATCTACTATGGATCTTATAATGTGTTATTACGGAAAGCAGAATAATGTCCAACACCCAAGATGTCCACATTCTAATGTGAAACCTGTGACTGTGTCACCCTACATGGCAAAAGGGACTTTGCAATGTGCCTAAGTCAAGGATCTTTAGACGGTAGGATGACCTGGATTATCTGGGTATCTTAGTCCATTTGTGCTACTATATACCTGACACTAGGTAATTTATAAGAACAGAAGTTTATACCTTACAGTTCTGCAGGCTCGGAAGTTCAGTATCAGTTCACTGTCTGGTGAGGGTTGCTCTCTGCTTCCAAGATGACACTTTGCTGTTGTGTACAGAGGGGATAAATGCTGTGTCTTCATGTGGTGGAAGGGATGGAAGGGTCAAAAGAGTCTGGCTGGTTCTATCCACCCCTTTTATAAGAAATGAATATCATCTGTGAGGGCAGAACCTTCATGTCCTAATCCTAACGGCCCCCATCTCTTACTATGATTACATTGGAGAGTAAGTTTCAACATGCATTTTGGAGGAGGCAAACATTCAAACCATAGCACTGGGTGAGCCCAATATAATCGCAAGTGTTCTTACAAGTAAAAGGCAGAGGGTCAGAGTCAGAAAAGACAACATGACAACGGAAGCAGAGTACAGAGTGATATGGCCCTGAGCCAAGGAATGCAGGCAACCTCAAGAAACTGGAAATGGCGAGGAAATGAATTCTCCCCTAGAGCCTCCAGAAGGAACACAGCCCTGCAGACCTATTTTGGACTCTGATTTCCAGAAATAAAAAAATAATACATTTGTGTTGTTTTAAGCTAACCGATTTTGTGATAATTTGTTATAGCAGCAATAGGAAACTAATACAGTTATGTACTGAGATATATTTAAAAATTGATTGGACATGAAAAGTGTTAAGAGATAAATGGGGCATACCTAGCAAAGCTAAAATGAAGATGCTAATGAAAGACATGAACAGACACAATATAAGCAACATGCTATAGGGAAATATCCAAAGTCTTCTGGAGAATCCATGAGCAACTTGGAAGAAAAGTCTTCTTGCTTCCTGCCAGCTCATCCTCATCTTACTCAAGGAAAGTAAAACAATTTGTTGTTTCTGAAAGATCCACAGTTTTCTTTTTGTCTTTTCATCTTTCTTTTATATAAATGCCTTTTTAAAAATAGGTTAAATTGATCTACTATTGGTTCCCTTATAAATAGAGTGCTAATAATAATTATATGTTATTGAATTATATTTCAAAAAAATTCTTTGATAAGTTCCAAGCAGATTTAAAATAAGAACTACCTTTTGAAAAGTTGTGAAGAAAAGCCTATAAAAGGCTCGGTTAAAATGACATTCATCTGAGAAAAATTAGAATAAGCAACAAGCAAAAAATGTCAATGTATCGCTGTCTCAGTTCTAGGTTCCAAACTGAAACCAATCTTGGTGAAATGGAACAAAAAAGCATTCATATTAGTGATATAAAATGCTAATCATTGAATAGATTAATTGGATATTTGATAAGCACTAAATATACATACACAATAGTTAAAAGGTTCCTTAAGCAATTAGAAATGAATTATGTTCTATCAATGAAATGTATAATTCTTTATTCTCTAAAGGCATTCATTTTATGGATCTAACAATTTTTAAAGATCAATCTAAGGATATTTGTGTTGTCATGGAAATTCATAATAGCATCATCACCTAAGCCAACCTCTTCAATGTTGGTATCTTAATTCTACTCATTTTTATAGAAGTACATGAATTAAAACTATAAAAATGAATGAAATCATGTCTTTTGCAGCCACATGGATGAAACTAGAAGCCATTAAGTGAAATAACTAAGAAACAGAAAGTCAAATACCACATGTTCTCACTTAGAAGTGGAAGCTAAAAAGTATTTATGCATGGACATAGAGAGTTGGAAGGGTGGGAGGGTGGGAGCCGGGTGAGGCATGGGAAATTATTTGATGGATATAATGTACACTATTCAGATGATGGCTATATTAAAGGCCCAGACTACACAATATATCTATGTAACAAAACTGTACTTGTACCCTCTAAATATATAAAAATTTTAAAAAGAAAAAGAAAATATCCCCCACAATTTTCTCATATCCAGTTTTTGTCCCAACAAATTCAGTTTTCCTTCTTTTCTACTTTGCAGCAGAAACTGAGGAAAAGACTAAGTTGCCCAAGTCACACAACTAGTTAATAGCAAAATCAAGTCTTCTAACTTCTAATCGAGAACTGTTTATATATTATCACCTTACCCAAAACTGTGCCAGACAGAACACTGTGAAAAATACCACACATTATCAACCTATATCCCCAGTAAGAATTCAAGTCCTTGGGGGTCCAGTTTAAAGAGCTTCTCAGATCAGTCCTGTCCAACTAGTCTGTATTTACCACCATGACTGACTCACTGTACATTGGAGAAGGAGGTGAGACATATCTCTATTTCCATAAATAAGAAATACAGATTTTCCTTGTAAAGTTATACATATGTAAAATATAGACATTTGTCAATACCCTTTTTGGTTTCATACATGTTTAAAAGTAATCCATTGCGAAATCAGTACAGATGAGGATCTGATCTCTATATAAAAACGCCAAGGGACAATTTTTAAATGAGTATCACCGACAATTCAAACCAGCAATCCGTGCAGTTAACATCTCTTCTCACTGGGTGTATTTACAAGGCCACTCTCCTCACTTCCTACAAAAAAAAAAAAAAAAAATGCCCAAGAACTTATTTCCAGATTGCTTATTTTCAGTTAGCTGAATTTAAACAAAGGTTAATCAGTCTCAATTGTTTCAAACTGGGCTACCGATTTTGTTTTCCCTTCAATGAAAATGCCTCATGGCTGTTGATGTGAGAATACAGAAATGTCACCAGGCTTTTCCCTTTGCTTCTGAGAAGAAACTAGACACTTGAGAAAATTTTTGGCTAATTAATTTATAGAAAATTATTTAAGTCTAAGATTGTAAACATGAAGAATCCTTCCAATATGCCATTGTTTTTCTCAAGTTATTTTATAGCCGTGGAACTCCATGTAAAAAGCTGCTAAGCTAGAACACTGTGAAACGCTGCCAAGAAGGTGTATAACAGCCTCATGCACTCAAGCTCTGTGTTGTGACCCATGGAAAGTAGATAAGGCCATTCAGAGTCAATAGTGCAAGCCCACTTGGAGGTTAATAGTCTACAAGTTAAGTAGAGGGTTCATGAGAGGTTTTCCTTTAATGTTTAATATCAACCCAGTACATTGTCTTCAACTCAGTTATCACATACCTATATCACCCTGAAACTTAGAACACTCTGCTATACTATTGGAATATTTTCCTTTTTCTAAAATGTAAATATAGACACTAGATTTGAATTAACCTGGTGCTTCGACTTCCTAGTTTAATTCTACTAATTTGAGATTTTTTTTTTTTTTTTTGAGATGGAGTCTCGCGATCTGGGCTCACTGCAAGCTCCGCCTCCTGGGTTCCCGCCATTCTCCCGCCTCAGCCTCCCGAGTAGCTGGGACTACAGGTGCCCACCACCACGCCCGACTAATTTTTTTGGTATTTTTTTTAGTAGAGACGGGGTTTCACCGTGTTAGCCAGGATGGTCTCTATATCCTGACCTCGTGATCCGCCCGACTCGTCCTCCCAAAGTGCTGGGATTACAGGCATGAGCCACCGCGCCCGGCCTAATTTGAGATTCTATAGTGTAGTCCACACACACATTTTTTTATATCTCACAAGAACAAACATAACAAACCTTTGAGTTATGAATGTATAGATTTTGATTAGCTGTGATGTTTAATATATTGCAAATAATTAAGAAGACGTTTGACATTTTTTTCCTATGGTAACAGAAGGGTCTATAAGAAGGACCATGTGTCTATATGTATATTAGCATACTCTCAGAGTGTGCACAGATGCTTCAAGATAGCCAAGGCTCTCTTCCCACAGGAAACATTCTCCACTCCAACATTTTGGCCACTGCCCTGTGTGTCTGGGCAAGGCACTGTGCTAAGTAGTAAAGATGGAATAAGGAAGATAGGAGGTCTATTCTTCTGGCGCCCATTTAGGCTAGACAGCAAAATCAACAGCATGATATAATGTAACTAATAGAATATGTACTATACAAAGGAATTGATCCTGGGAGGAAGGTGTGAAAAAGGGTAAAGGAGACACCAGTGGTAGTTGGGTGGGGGTTGTTTACAAACTTTTGTATGAGGCTGTAGCTTCAAGACGTCTAACTTCCCTTACAAGACTATCTATTTAAAGAACATAGGCCAAAGTAACGAAGAGTGTAACCATAGTTGGGGGAAGGCACAAGAGAAGAGACAGATGCTGTCATTCCAGCCTACAAAAATACACACCACATTTTCTCATTTTTCTAAAAAAAAAAAAAAAAAAAAAAATCATAGAAACACAATTGTGTCGTCAGAATCATCTACTTACATTATGAATCAGTAGCCACATTCTTTCTATTGCAATGGCATACAAAATAAGTTATTGGGAAAATAAGTTATAAATAAGTTACAAAAATAAGTTATACTACCATTGGTCCAAGAAATATGGGTCTTTTCTACTCCAACCCCCCCAACCACTTTAGACACACTACACATGTGCAGTAACTGTGCTCAGGGCCAGGCTAAGAATTTAAGTCCCTGGACTTTGCTAGCATAACAGCCAAGCAACTTTTGGATCAAGGAAAGAAAGGGACACAGCATGGTAAGAACTTCTTTCCAAAGATTTCAATCAAGGAGCTGAGGTTAGAAATGACATGAACTTCAGGAGGTACTTCCTGTCTCCTAACTAGTACTTAATCTAGTGGGGAATTCACGTGTTTTAGGATACCTTATTCTTTGAGAATAATGGATACTAACACTAAAGCTCCCTTTCACACTCATTCTTCCAATAGAAAACATTAGTTTTCTATTTAAAGATTCTTTAATATGTCATGACAATGATCAAGTTTTAAGTATTTTTCTAGAAGTTGTTTTTAAGTGATGCTTACCATCATCATTATTGAAGTTCTTTTCCACAATGTATTCATAATCCTGTGCTGATCAAATGCTATGTGGTAGAAATGTGCTGGCTTGGAAGGCAGATAGCAAAGCATAGAAATTGAGAAAGAGATTGGTGTAGGATTTTTTTTAGAGGTTCACTAATGCAAAGGATCAATCAAGGTAGGATGCATTTTATGGGGGAAAATGATGCTGTGTTTAGTTGAGGATATGACGTATGAACTTGAATAAGAAACTACTGAGGCGAAGTCCAGTAGTGAGAAGAGAAATATCCAGGGAATTAACTAGCAGTTAGGGAACAGAAGTGAGGTCATGTTATTTTCCTGTGTGTTTAACGTTCATTCTGTAAGGTTACAGTAAGGGCTGAGTAAGATACACCGCATTTCATATGCACGCACATAGAGCCTAGCACAAAATAGATGCTCAATAAATATTAGTTGAACCTGAGTCTGATGAGCAGAAAGCAGTAGAAAAGTCATAGTGGGAAGATGAGAGTACAGTTGTTATTTAAGTACTAGCTGCACTGGAAGAGTTCCAGATAAATGGAACAATCTAAGGGGCAACTAGAATAAATTAACCTTGTTTTTATGGCACACACATACACTAAACACCTTTTTGTATGTATTCTCATTTTAAAACACCCTGGTTTTCCAAGGTATTTATGTCTGAATTTCCCTGTTAATAATATTGACCAAATAGAGCAAAACGTTTTTAAAAACCAAAGGCAAATTGAACAAAACATTGTAAAAGTAAAAGCCAATATAATGTAGCAACATAACCCCATAGCCAACATATGGAAATCGGTCTTACCAGTGCTAAAATCTGAATCAAGAGACCTTTAGACAAAATTGTCTCTACCATTAATTAGCTGTATTACCTTAAATATACTACTTAAGCAAGACCCCAGGTTTAATATATATGGAGCTAGTAGTGCATGGTATTTCTAGTTATATTTCAAGATTACTTTTAAAAAATGGTTCAGTATAATAGGTTTACAAATGTTTATTTGTTCCATCATGGTTTATATTTAGGGGAAGCAACATGGCTCAGAAAAATTAGTGCAAAATTCTGAAATGGAATAGACTTTAGCCTTCTTAGTTAGCCCCAGAGTAAGCAGTCTCCTTGAGTCTGATCACTTTTGCATATGAACTTGCTATTAACTTTGTCAGCACCTATTTTACAAGGTTATCATAAAATTTAAAATAAGTGTACTTAAAAATACATCACACCAGGAACTCATTCATTGCTGGCAGGAATATAAACCGGTACAGCCACTTTGGAAGGCAGTTTGGCACTTTCTTACAAAACTCAACCAACTCTTACCATATAATCCAGCAATCACACTCCTTGGTATTTACCCAAATAAACTAAAAATGTATGCCCACACAAAAACCTGCAGATCAATGTTTACAGCAACTTCATTCACAATTTCCAAAATTTGCAAGCAACCAAGATGTCTTTCAGTAGGTAAATGGATAAACAAACCGCGGTATATCTAAACAATGCAATATTATTCAGCACTAGAAGGAAATCAGCTATCATGCCACTGAAAAACAAAATAGAGCAACCTTAAATGCCTATTACTAAGTAAAAGAAGTCAAGTTGAAAAGGCTGTGTGCTATATGACTTCAACTCTATGACATTCTGAACAAGGAAAATCTGTAGAGACAGTAAAAAGATGAGCAGTTGCCAGAAGTCTTGGGGAGAAAGAGAGGAATAGGCGGAGCGTAATAAGGGAACAGAACATTCTGTATGATACTACAATGGCAGATATATGTCATTATACATTTGTCAAAGCCTGTAGTATATACAACACCAAGAATGAACCCTAATATAAACTATGGACTTTGGATAATAACGATGTGTCCATGTAGGTTCATCGACTGTCACAAATGTACCACTCTGGTGCAAGATGTTGATAGTGGAGAGGCTGTGTGGGGGTGGGAGCAGGGGGGTATCTCTGTACTTTGTACCTTCTGCTCAATTTTGCTGGGAAGCTAAAACTTCTCTTTAAAAAATAAAGTCTATTTTTAAAAAATCACACAAAAGAGTCTTCAAGCATTCTAACTCAAGCTCTTTTCAGAGGTGAACACAAAAACTTACAAAAATTGCATCCATCAAAATAATTATGGTGATTGCAAAAGGATATGTTTCTAGCTGCTTCGATTCACTTACAATGAGTGAGAGATGGAGAGGAAAAGAAAAACTGGATTCGTACAACTAAGTACTAAAATATTTTTATTTTAACATTAACTAAGTCTTTGTAATTATCAGACAAAGTAATCTAATAAAAAATATTACATGGCATTTAGGGAAGGAAGAGACAGAATTAGAAGCTTTATCCTTGATTAAGCTCTTTATTTTGTCAAATAACCACAAACATCCTTTAAATAAGCATGACAAGATCCACCCCACTCTAGCAGCTGCTCTTGGAACTGTGCAGCTGTGCTCTAATCTGGGTTATTGGAAATTCTCAAAACTGTAATCTTATAACGTATGAAAAGTAAACTAAAGAGTTGGAGAAATTCCACTGATTTCCAGCATGAGCAAAAAGTACCGTGTATTTGCACATGGTGAATCATGTACATATTTCTTTTTCAGAAAAAAAAATCTCTCCAGTATTGTTTTGAAATTTTAAAAGGTCTCAGTTATGAGTCTGCAGAGCTTTCTGGTGTCATTAAGGAAGCAGGTTACAGGCCAGCATATCTTCAGATGGCTACACAGGTATTAGAACTGCATGGCCTTCTAAAGAAGACAAGTGTCATTATAGAATCCTGCACACCACATAGTCATCTCTTTCAAGTCCCAGACCTTAACCAAGAGCAGGTACAATCACTCTGTGGCCATTAGCATGTAACCAGATTACCCTCCAATCAGACAAGTCACTCCAGTACAAGTCAGAAAATACGAAGGGGCGGAAATACAAATGCTCAAATCTCAAACTCAAAAGGAGATGTGAAAAATTGCTAAACACTTACATTTTTAAAAACAGATGTCTTGTCTCTAATCGTTTGAAGCCAATCAAGTCTCTACAGTGCATCTACTCGAGTAAAGAACAATGAGGCACCTACGACATTTTTGGATAACCGTCATATGAGTCCTCTCTAATTTCTTCCTTTCCCTCCTCAAGAACCAAAATAGGTATACATTATCGTTTTGAAAAAACAAAAAGCAATCACTAGGACCTGTTCCATGAAAGCTTGTCCGAGAAAATTGAATAACTTTCTTAGTATCATTGTTTATTTCCCAGCTAGGACTGAAGAGGTAATGGGACTGGTTGAAGGTACAGTAGGTTCCCTCTTGTATGACAGATATACTCAGGACCAGTGGATGGCTGTTTAAAGTAAAAGTTGGTTAATATGGACTATAAAAAATTGGTTAGCACTTTAAACATTTTAACAAAAACATATAAAGGTACATCTATTCACCAATTTTCAGATATAGGGCAAATTATCACAATATCACATTCAAATTTCCAATTAGTCTCAGAGTAGGAATGAACACAAAGTCCCTTGTCAAGCATGTCAAGTGCACCTTCTAGACTGGTACGATCCCTTCGTCTAATCTCAGTTGTCTCATTCACACCTACTTAGACAGCAAGCCTAGTGCCCTGTCCTTACCAACCCTCCCCAAGCCTTCACCTTGGTTTTTACAGAAATAACTGTCATTCAAACATTTCATTGACTTAATAGTGTCTATATTATATAATTAGAATAAACATATATTAGGTTTACAATAAAAAAGAACTGGAGTAAACAGATTTTTGAAATAAATAATTTAGTGGTAGCAGAAGCACATGGATGCGCTAGAAAGTAGCCTACAGTTGTGTGAACTACAGGTTTAGTGTGCTGTAAGTATTAGAAACAGACTTTAAGAGGGAAAGGAAAACTTCAGCCAATCCGGAAAGCTGATAATTGAAGATCAGCTAGGAGTGTTTCTATCAAACTAGTTGCGGCACTGGATTGTGCTCATGAGAGAAAGAGGCCTAATGAATGCCTTTCCCAAACATAGTTGCAAAACCACATCACCTGGCTATTTCCAAAATCATCTTATTTCAGTGAGTACAGTGTGTGTGCGCGTGTGTGTGTGTGGTGTGTGTATGTGTGTGGTGGAAGTGCTCAGAGATGTTTTTAAGCCTTTTAAATTCTTTTATAATTTAAAAAATGTATGTGAATACATTTTACGTCATCTAGAAAGCCACCTCAAAACTGAATACTGACTCCCCCAGTATTACTATTATATCACAGAATTTAACTTTATACTTGTTGGTAAGCATGACTGCTATGAGATCAGTACCATCTAATACCAAACTAATTGTTCTGCACATATTTGTATGAATTTATGTTTACTAGTAATAAAGACAATTTCCCTTTGCCAATATAATCTGTAGTTGAAAGGCCTGTTTTTCATTAAAAAAAAATTCAGTTTAAGATATTAACTTTGAAGCCAATTTGATGTAACAGCAACATGGTATAGTGGAGAAATGTACTAATTGTTACAAATTATTAAGAAATAGTATAAAGGTACACCTAATGTATAAATGTACCCACACCAAATGAAGGACAAATCACAGCAGTTTACTTTAAGAGTTTAATAGTTCAAATTTTCTAGTTAGAGATGAAGAGAATAAAGAAATCAGAGCTTCAGTCACGTAATTTTCAAATGGGATGCCCAGATCACATCCAGTATTTAGACTGATCTTAGTCTGAGAGCAGAATCAGTGTTTAAAGTATTACTATTTTTCAACACCTGCAAAAATAAAAACGTTCAGATATTTATCTTCTATCCTAATTATATTAGATACTACTTTAATTTAGAATTCAGCAACAATACAATGACAACCTTATCCTGAATAGACATGGAACCTCTGAAGTTAAAGTGATGGCTCATGGAGAAGGCATTCTAGGACTCTTCATTGGCAGAGTTTCAGTTAAGGATGAAGTCTAATTACGGCAAGCTAGCAAACAAAGCCTCAACATTATTAATGATATGCACAGCATACTTATATAAGCAGGCATTCTCTACATTTGTAGAACTGAAGTTCAAATACAGGACCAAATCAAATATGCTACATATAGCAAAATATAATTTAATTTCAACAAAAATGTGCATATTAAATTAGTTCATTTGAATTGTATTGGATTGGAAAATATTATTTGATTATTTGTAAATTTGCTTTTCTTTGATAGTTAACAGCTACATCAGATGTGGTAGTGCATGCCTGCTGTAGTCCCCATGTGGGAGGCTGAGGCAGGAGGATTTGCTCAAGGTCAGGAGTTTGAGGATGCATGAGCTATAACCACTCCACTGCACTCCAGAATGGGTGACAGAGCCAGATCCTGTCTCTAACAACAACAACAAAAAGGTTACTTTTAAAATATTTAAACTGTTACTAGTTAAAGGAAGAAGTAAGACGGAAAATGATTAAGAAGAGAAGCTGGGCACAGTGGCTCATGCCTGGAATCCCAGCACACTTTGGGAGGCCACGGCAGCAGGATTGCTTGAGGGCAGGAGTTCGAGGCCAGCCTGGGCTACATAGCAGGACCCCCATTGATATAGATTTGGCTATGTCCCCACCCAAATCTCAACTTGAATCATATTTCCCAGAACTCCCACGGGTTGTAGGAGGGACCCACGGGGAAGTAATTGAATCATGGTGGCAAGTCTTTCTCATGCTATTCTTGTGATAGTGAATAAGTCTCATGAGATCTGATGGGTTTATCAGGGGTTTCTGCTTTTGCTTCTTCCTCATTTTTCTCTTGCCACTGCCATGTAAGAAGTGCCTTTTGCCTCTACCATGATTCTGAGACCTCCTCAGCCATATGGAACTGTAAGTCCAATTAAACCTCTTTTCCTTTCCAGTTTCGGGCATGTCTTTATCAGCAGGGTAAAAATGGACTAATGCACCCATCTGTACACACACACACAAAATTAGCCAGTGGTGGCACGTGCCTGTAGTCCCAGCTACTTGGGAGGCTGGGGCAGGATCTCTTGAGCCCAGTAGTTTGAGGCTGCCATGTGTTATCAACACTCCACTGCACTTTAGCCTGGATGACAGTGAGACCCCCATCTCAAAAATATTAAAAATGTAACAAATTTAAAAAGAGCTACAGATGCAAGAAGTTGATAAATATACGTGAATATAAAATATATAAGTAAGAGTAAAATAAAAGTGTTGCAGCTCCCATGTCTTCGGGTGGCTCCACCAGTCGCTGAGCAGGTTTTTATTGGCACCACAGTGTTCCAGTCTCACTTGTGCCTTCCTCTGCCAGGACTCTAATCAAGCACTTCTCCAAAGAAGGAACTGGGAAAGTAAGATCCGTTCATCAAGTATGTCATTGCTGCCATGGTGCCACTGATTATATGCTCTTCCAAGAGACAGAATTGATAAATATACTTTTAATAGATCATAAATTCATATTGATCAGTTCATTCATATTGATCAGTTCATACTGATATCTCCAATTCAAGTTCATTAACATAAGATTCTCCCTCACTTTCCTCATTCCATCTTCATTTTTCCCTTTTCCTATAGTGAGGACCCTTGTTCCTAAAGTCAGTATTTGTACACATATACTCTATCATATCATACACGCAAAACAGTTTCAGAATTAACCGAATTAACAGTTCAATACTACAACTAACCTCAATACGTAAAAGTAAAGTTCAAGATTTCTGTCCTGCCTGTACCTGCACGCGTACCTTCCTAGACAATTCAGGCCCAAAGCCATTCAAGGAGGCGGAGGCATCTGTATGTGATAGTGGGAGCCAGCGTGGCCCAGTGTGGGGAGTGGAAGCTCACCTACGGTCCCTGAGACCCCTTCAGATAATCTACAAGGTTGAAACTATTTTCAGAGTAACACTAAGGTAACTTGCCTTTTGCACTTACATCATCTCATGAGTATACTGTGGAGTTTACCAAAAACTTCAGGACATCATAACTGTGTGAGGCTGGGGTTTTTCCAACCAAAGTAGTATAATGGGATACTTGAATATAATCCCGCTGCCTTCTATTAAGCTAGACATCTGAGGTTTATAGAAACATAAAACAACGTCACACTTCTCACTAAATTATTTGTTTTGGGAAATAATTACTTTCATGAAGGTATGTCATTTACGTTAACATGTAATGGATTTATTACTACTTTTGATGAGTTAGTTTTTATTTTTAAAATTTTAATAAATATGTTTAAAATTTACAAGATTTTTTCTTGTTTAAATATGATTACAATGATTATTTTACACATTTAACGGGCATAAGTGCCATTTTCTTACATGGATATATTGCATAGTGGTGAACTCTGGCTTTCAGCTTAACCATCACCCGAATAGTATACATTGTATCCATTAAGTAATTTCTCATCTTCCAGACATCTCCAATGTCTATGATTCCACTAGGTGCCTGTTCACACATTGGATAACTATATGCAGAAGAGTGAAACTGGACCCCCATCTCTCACCATATACAAAAATTAACTCAACGTGGATGAAAGACTTAAAGGTTAAGACCTGAAACTACACAAATACCAGAAGAAAATCTAGGGAAAAACTCTTCTGGACACTGACCTGGGCAAATAATTCATGACTAAAACCTCAAAAGCAAATGCAACAAAAACAAAAATAGGCAAATGAGATTTAATCAAACTAAAAAGCTTCTGCACAACAAAAGAAGTAATCAACAGAATGAACAGCCAACTAGCAGAATGAGAGTTTTATTTTCTAATATGGTAAATATCAACAGATCTAACCCACATAAATTAAATTTAAATGAAATTAGTAATTAACTCACATAAATTAAAGTTATTTGGAGTCCTCCATAATTTTTTTTTTTTTTTTTTTTGAGATGGAGTCTCCCTTTGCCGCCAAGACTGGAGGGCAGTGGTGCAATCTCTGCTCACTGCAACCTCCACCTCCCAGGGCCAAGCGATTCTCCTGCCTCAGCCTCCTGAGTAGCTGAGATTACAGGGTCCCACCACCACACCTGGCTAGTTTTTGTATTTTTAGTAGAGATGGGGTTTCACCATGTTAGCCAAGCTGGTCTCAAACTCCTGACTTCAAGTGATCCACCTGCCTTGGCCTCCCAAAGTGCTGGCTACAGGTGTGAGCCAATGAGCCTGGCCAAGAGTCCTCCATAATTTTTAAAAGTATAAAAAGTCTTGGAAGCTGGGGAAGTGAATTGAGAACTGCTTTAATGCAATGGCAAAGAAATAAGGGTGAGGAAGAACTGTAACAGATAAGAGACTTACATAATAACCAAACGTAATGAACGTGTGTCTTTTGGATCCTAGTTTGAAGAAGTCAACTATAAAAAGACATTTTTGAGATATCAGGAAAATGTAATTACGTACCAAGTGTGATTAGATGACATTAAGGGATCTTAATCTTGTTAGATATGATAAAGGCACAGTGATTACGGGAGATAACACCTGTTCTTACCTGTTATCTATGCCTTCTGCAATAGTTACAGGCGAAATGAAATGACAAAATTTTCTTTAAAACACTTCAGAAGAAGAAAAGTAGATGAAACAAAGTTGGCAACTACTAACAATGTAAAATCTGAGTGATGGATGTATGAATTAATGATAGTATCTCTACATTTGTGTATCATTGAAATTTTCCAAAATAAACTGTACAAAGAGAAACAACAAAAACTTAAATGATGCTCAGTTTAAGATTTCCAAGGGAACATATTATACAGAGGTTCAAATTTAATTTTTAATTGATAAATATCAATTTCTACTTCCTCCTAAAAGCGATGTTTAATTGAAAGGACATCAATAGGCTGAGCACAGCTAGAAAATAATGAGAATTTCAATAGATGGTCATGTATTCCTTCTTCTACTTGACTTCAAAAATTTCCCCAGATTACTCTACAAATACCCATGACTATATGGAAAATCCCATGAAATTCTGAAGTTACAAAATAAATTTAGTACTCGAATGGAGAGTGAGTAAACTAGTTAGGGATATTCTTGTAATGAAAATAATTTAGAGCAAACTGGAAGTAAGCCCTTTTATTCTTAACCAAGTAAGATCAGTAACGTGTTTTCTTGACAAAAAATGGAAGCTTGCTCATATATTAGAGTCTCCTGATAACAGGTGAATTAATCAATTTTATGAAGTAACTATCTTATCTTCTGGAAAGCAGGACTCTGTGAGGGAGGGAGGGAGTGGGAGAGGGAGATGAAGGGGGTGGGGGGGGAGAGAGAGAGAGAGAGTGGAGAGAGAGAGAGAGAGAGAGAGAGGCAGAGAGAGAGAGAGAGAGAGAGAGAGAGAACAGGGTTCCTGCCCTGTATTCTAGTTAGAGATGTAAGAGACGGGAAGACTTGACTCTACAAAGTGCCTAACTGTGTGAGACAGGATAAAAGTTTCACCATGTGTCTGAGCAATCTGAGAAATCTTCTTGAAAACCTGGAATCCAGCTTTGAAGTACGGGTTCAATTTAAAAGAGCAGAAATTAAGAGCATTCCAGGGACACAGCACATAGCAAGAACAAAATCAGAATAAAAGTAGAAAATTCAAGGTATGTTTAAGAAAAATGAGTAGGTCAGCCTTGCTAAAGCAGGGAGGTTGGTGAAGGAATAATAAGGAATAAGTGGGAAAAGGGGTCGAGTCCAACTGTGGAAAACCTTGAATGCTAACGTGAGTACCGAGAGAACCATCCTGAGCACAGGAGAGGCAGTGGCACTGCAGGAGATTTATTTAATAGTGCACCCAGATTTATTCAGATATGACAGGAAGATATTACAGGCAGGATCTAATGGAGTATGGTAAAAAATAAAAATGTAGCTGGCATAGTGGAAGCCAGACTAGAAAGGAGGAAACACAAACAAGACACACAGAGGGGAAAACAATCAAAATGACTTGATAAGCCTCCTGAAAGGTCTTAGATTTAAGACCTTCATTAAAAATCTTAAATGTAGTTAGCCAATGCATGAATTTGCCTCCATTTTCTCCTAGACACATGGAAGCAAATGTATGAAGTATAAAAAGAATAAACCCATTATAATAAAAAATTGGGAGAAATTTAAGTTTCATCAACGAATAAGATATTTCAAAAAACTTGTTAACCCTATGATAAGCTGGCAGATAAAACAGGTGGAGTGAGGCCCCACAGCTGTCACTGAGTTGTGGAGGACATGGTCATCAATTTGTCCAATAAAACTAAAGAGAGACTCTGAGCTGAGGTCAACAGATAAAGTGGAGGGCATGAGTGTGCAATGGGGCTAAAAACCGGGAGATTTATGTAAGTCTTCATATGAGACTTCTGCACCAGTCAGCGCTCTCCACTGCAACTCACAGCATAGGTGTTTACCACCCAACCAAAATAATGGATGCTTCTTTTCCAAAGAAATTGAAATAAATATTTGCTGAAAGCCGAGGATATTTTCATAAACATTTATATTTCTTTCTAGTACAATTTAGGGGTTGGGGTCTATTCTGTCCTGTAGCAGTCTTTTCACCTCCTCCCCTGATGTAAAGCAAACCAGTTGATGAAAACTACTCATCCACATAAACTCTTGGTTAAGAATTTCCTTTCAGGAAAGACATTTAACTGAAAAATAAAGCTATGTTTAAAATAATAAACATATGAGCAATATATAGGATAATTGGTATGTGCCGATTATCCTATTCTTTAATCATGAATGTAAATAAACAACCAAGGACTACCAGATATGCAAAGAGAGTCAACATTATTGAAGTGAAAGACAATCCCTCTGCCACAAAAAGCAAAAACAAAAACAAAATATAACAAAAGTCCTTGGTAGAAACAAATAGTCCAAGATATAGAAGAGAACTTTTTAAAGATAAAAGAAAAATTTGAAGTTTACTTAGAAGTTGAATCTATAACACTTGAACACAAGGCAATAAAAAACGAAAAGAAACTAAAGAGAGCTTTTAAGAATTTTTTAAACAGCCAAAACAAAATAAAAATTTAGTAGAATGACTAGAAAATAAAGTTTTAGTAACCTCTCAGAATAAGAAGACAGAGACATGGATTACATTAAAAATATAAGACATGGGGAACCAACCCCGGGGGTTCCGTTAACAGGAACTTCAGAAAGGGTAAAAAAAAATAGTAAAGAAAAAATTATCAAAGGCGATAATTTCAGATTAAGGATAAGTCTTCAGAGTTAAAGGGTCTGCCAAGTATACATTAAAAATATGTCTTGAAAATATAAAAATTATACTTAGATGCACCACTGTAAGATTTTTAGATTAAGAATAAAGAGTAAATCCTAAATGAAAACAAAATAAAAATCAAACAGGCATGAGACTTCTCATCAGCAACGGTACATACTAAAACACCATAATAAATTAAGCACATTAATGGCCCAAAATAATGATCTCCCTGCAGCCACCCTTGCCTTGTAACTGTAATTTTCTCTTATCTGACTCTGAGTTCAGCCATGTGACTTGCTTAGGTCAATGGGATGTTAGCAATAGATATTAGAAAAGGTGCTTATGTACTTCCACTCTTTCTCTTATATCCCTGCCACTATCGTGGGAACATACCCAGGCTAGCCTTCTGGGAGAATAAGAGAATTACATGAGAGACAGCTGAGTCATTTCAGGTGATCTCATCCTACACCATCCTATAACTAGCCAATTCCAAAACATATAATAATACCATAATATACAGCAGAGTTGTATAGCTACTCTCAACTGACCAGACTCATGAGTGGTCCAGCTGAAACCAAAGGAACCATCCAGGCAACTCATAGACTTGGGAGCAAAGGTTGGATTTTTTGAAACTACCACATTTAAGGTACTTTGTTGTACATCATTGTTGTGGCAATAGGTAACAGGTAGAAATACAAAGGATCAATGCTCTCAAAATTTTGAGGGAGTTTTAAATCTAAAACTCAATACCCAGGCCAACCATCAATTAAGAGTGAGGCAAGAACAAGATATTTTACAAATGTAAGGACATGTATCCATTTTCTTCTCACATACTTTTTTTTTTTTTTTCAAAAAAATTACTTGAGAATGTTTTCCAGAAAAATAAGGGACAAAGCAACATAGAACGAGGCACTGCATCTAGAACAGTGAATCCAACCCAGAGTGTTCCAGGATAAAATCTGTGCATCAAATGATTAAGGGGCACAGGCTCTGAGAAGTAGATGTCCAGGAAAAAAAAAATCACTCAAAGAGTAATATGACTGAGATATTAGAAAATAGTGAAAATGTGTTACAATAATAGGATAGGAGGGCCATCAGTGAAAATGGCAATTGAGGACATCTAAAATGACTATCCTCCCTAAAAGCAGTAAGAGTACTGGTAAAACTTATTCGAATCAACTTTTTCAGAAGTCTGGAAATTAATAAAAGTTTTGCAGCAATGTAGGAAACATGTATTCAAGAAAAGCAGTTAGATCTCAGTAATAGTAAGTTTTATGGCATCTTAAGTTGCCCTATTTCTATCTCCCACTCTTTAGCTCTGTAATAGCTTTGAAAACAAACAACCCACAATCACAGTGCAAAACAGCAGCCTGGAAGCCACTGGATGGGGCCATTCATTCCCAGAGGATTGTCACTATTTGACCTGTCTGGGATTCCCCAGAAGACCCTTCTCACAAAGATGCCTTTGTTTAACCTGACTTGGAGCTTATCCGATGTAACAATTGGATATCTATATGCAAAAATAAAAATAAAAATAAAGCTGGACATCTATCTCATATAATCAAAAATTCACTTAAAATGAATTAAAGACCTAAAAGTAATAGTTAAAACCATAAAACTCTTAAACAAAAATGTAAATATAATTTCTGTGACCTTGCATTAGAAAATAGTTTCATCGATATTATACCAAAAATGCAAGCAACAAAAGAAAAAGTAGAAAAACTGGACTTCATCAACATCTAAAATTTTGTGCTTCGAAAGACATTATGAAGAAAGTGAAGACACAATCCATAGATCAACAAATAAATCACATCTGATAAAGGTCTAGTATCTGGAATATATTAAGAACTCTTAACAACTCATCAATAAGAAGACAACCCATTTTTTAAAAAATGGGCAAAAAATCTGAATAGACATTTCTCCAAAGAAGATATACAAATAGCCAACAAGCACATTGAAAGATGTTCACTGTCATTAATCATTAGAGAAATACAAATTGAAACCACAGGGACACATATGAACATAGAATGTGGAGTAATAGACATTAGGAAGGTGGGAGGGAGGTGGGGGATGAGAAATTACTTAATAGTTACAATGTACACTATTCAATTGATGGTTACACAAAAAACCCATACTTCAGCACTACACAATATATCTATGTAATAAAACTGCACTTGTACCTCTTAAATGTATACAAATTTTTAAAAATAAATAAGAAAACAATGAGATACCACTTTACACTCACTAAGATGACTATAAATTAAAAGAGAAATAATAACAAGTGTTGGCAAGGATATGGAGAATGGAACCCTCATTGCTCTTGGGAATATAAAATGATGCAGCTGCTTTAGCAAATAGTCTGACAGTTTCTCAAAAGGTTAAGCATCAAATGATCAAATGATCCAGCAATTCCATTTTAGGTATATACCCAAAGGAAATGTAAAGGTATGTTCACACCAAAACTTGTGCATGAATGTTCATAGTGGCAAAAACTGTTAATAGCCATAAATGGAAGTAATCTAAATTTCCACCAACTGATGATAAACGAAATGTGGTATATCTACATAATTAAGTATTATTTAGTCACAAAAAGAAATGAGGCCAGGCACGGTGGCTCACACCTGTAATCCCAGCCCTTTGGGAGGCTGAGGCAGGTGGATCACCTGAGGTCAGATGTTAGACACCAGCCTGGCTAACATGGCAAAACCCCATCTCTACCAAAAATACAAAAATTAGCCAGGTGCAGTGGCGGGTGTCTGTAATCTCAGCTAACTGAGAGGCTGAGGCATGAGAATCGCTTGAACCCAGGAGGTGGAGGTTGCAGTGAGCCAAGATTGCACCACTACACTTGAGACTGGGTGACAGAGTGAGACTCCATCTCAAAAAAAAAAAAAAAAGAAATACTGATTTGTGCTGTAATATGGATGAACATGCTACAACATGGATGAGAACATTATGCTAAGTCAAAGAATTTAGATGCAAAAGGGCATATAGTATAAGATTCCATTTATATGAAGTATCAAAACAATAGTCAAATCCAAAGTAGACTGATAGTTGCCAGGGCCTGGGTCTGTGGAGGAATGGGACATGACCGCTAAAGGGGTTTCTTTTTTAGGTGATGAAAGTTTTCTGGAATTAGTGGCAATGACTGCATAACATTGTGAAAATACTGAAAGCCACTGACTTGGACACCTTAAAAGTTTAAATTGTATGATATGTAAATTGTATCTCAATATATTTTGGAGACAGGGTCTCACTCTGTTGCTCAGGCTGGAGTGCAGTGGTGCCATCACAGATCACTGCAGCCTCAACTTCCTGGGCTCAGGCAGTCCTCTCATCTCAGCCTTCCAAGTAGCTGAGACTACAGGAGCATGCCACCACACCTGGCTAATTAATTTTTTTTTTTTTTTTTTGTAGTGATGAGGTCGCACTTGCCCAAACTGGTCTTAAACTCCTGGGCTTAATCAGTCCTTCTGCCTTGGCCTCCAAAAGTGTTGGGGTTACAGGCATGAGCCACCACACATGGCCCATAGCTCAACTTTTAAAAGTAATAATGAAGGATAAGAATCACAAAGTTTCCTCCCAGACAAAACATCACATTCTAAACATTGACTGAAGTGGAAAGTGATGTTAGGCAATTGGTACAATATAAGAAAAGAGACTTGGAAACAGAGAACAGGTTCCTTCAGCACCTGGGGACATGGACATTGAATTTCGGGGGAAAGAAATGTAATAGGAACTCACATGATACATATAATAAGATTATAGTAATGTAGGCAATTTCTTTTGGTTTTCAACCTTTAGAGATGATCAAATGCAGCAAACTTGTAAAGTCGTTGCAGACAGAAGGTAATTGTGGTTCATAAGGGGAGAGGAGAGAGCAGAGGCACTGATGTTCTTATTTTACAAAGAGATATCAAGAAATAATATCAGGAGCTGAAGAACAAGAAATAGATGCTCACAGAGATTAAAGTAACCAAAAAATAATTAAAATCACAAATAAAATATCAAAACTTCAGAAGAAGATGAGAGTAAAGAATCTAAAGGCTCATCTTTTATATTGGGGCATAAATAGAGATGGTCTGAAGTTGATAGTTCAATAATTCAATAAAGGTATAAGCACATTGCCTAAAGTTTTTGAGTAACCACTAGGACAATAAAAACTATTTAAACATATTTCCTGTGAGAGTGGAAGTACGGATGGGAAAGGGGAAGCAGAAAACCGTGCTTTTTAGAAGCTCTTCTCTACCCATTTGATGCCATGTACCTGTATTTGTTTACTCAAAAGCATTTCATTAGGAGTTTTATGACTTATTTGATGGGTGACAAATGATAAAGAAATGAAGGTTGCCGGGCGCTGTGGCTCAAGCCTGTAATCCCAGCACTTTGGGAGGCCGAGACGGGCGGATCACGAGGTCAGGAGATCGAGACTATCCTGGCTAAAACGGTGAAACCCCGTCTCTACTAAAAAAATACAAAAAACTAGCCGGGTGTGGTGGCGGGCGCCTGTAGTCCCAGCTACTCGGGAGGCTGAGGCAGGAGAATGGCGGGAACCTGGGAGGCGGAGCTTGCAGTGAGCTGAGATCCGGCCACTGCACTCCAGCCTGGGCGACAGAGCGAGACTCCGTCTCAAAAAAACAAAAAAAAAAAGAAAAGAAAAAAGAAATGAAGGTTGACCTTATCTGACCCCAAGTAATTAGAAAAGTGATCTCAAAGAAACAGAAAAATTTAAAAGAGGAGAAACCAGCAACTTGTTTGGGGGAAGAAGATGAAGACACTGAAAGACGCAATCAGAAGAATATAACAGGCACGAAAATAAGTGTCCAGAAAAATTCTAGGGTAAAATAGAAACTCTTACATTTACATGAATGTAAGAGTTGGACTGACACCAACAAAAGTTGAAGAGGAAAACAAAAAAGGAAGAAAGAATTTTAGAGGAATTCCAGACAGTGAAGCTTAGAGCACCCCTGGTGAAGGTATAGAAGGAATAAAGAGAAAAGCAGTGTAGTGTATATGGATCAAGGAATGAGATAGTTGACCAAAATATGTCCAAAATTATAAACACTGACCCTATCAATTATAATTAAAGAGGTAGAAAACACAAAGAAAGGAAAGTAGCATTGAATACCCTACACTCCAGGGTAGCTAAATTCCCTGTGGCATTTACAGACAATCCTTAAAATAGACTCATGGAAGTTGAAAGTTGATCCACAATTTTCCTATTTATAACTGGCTCTCTCATAACACAACTGAAAAAAATTACTGCTTGTTATACTTTTAACTGTGTAACGCATGTAAAAAAATTGTTCTGCCAACTCTAGTCTAAATCCTTCTCATCTATTGTGACCTGTTCCAAAAACATATCATTCGGGGAAAAAAATACATGCAGTCACAAAGAGCTTGAAGTCATTATTTCCTCAAACTCAGTGATGTAATCTTTGAGAATTATATCAGACAACATTACCAGATGAAGACAACATAGAAACATTTATGTTTTGCTTATTTTTGTAAGAAACTTCATGCAGCATTAACCTTGGGTCTCCAGGAAAAAGGCATGCAATCATGAGTGTCATGGAGTTGCTATTAAAAGAGTGCTTATTATGGGAAAGATCTAAAGTTGCAATCTAAAGTTTGAAGGAAATGTGCATTTGCAAATGAAATCAATGGACCTCCTGGGTAAATTACAAACATACATCAATGCTTGTCGCTGACAATATCAAAACCTCTATGGCTGCCTCATCAATCTAAGCCACACCGGTTTAAAATGTTGCCATGCACACACTGTTCTGCTGTTGTCTCCTCTTTTCTCTCCATGAAAGACACATGTATTTAGAGATGCCTCCAGTGGTCACCATTTTCTTACTTCCAACTCATTCCCCATCCCTCCCAATTTGCTTCTGTTTCATCACTTCATTCAGGTGGTTCTGGCTAAAATGAATGAGGACACTGATGTTTCTAAAATGGATGTATATTTTTCAGTGCCCTTCCTATTTCTTGTCGTAGGCTACATTCAATACCTTGAACCAATAATTTTTGAAACACTTTTTCCCCCTGGTTTTCAAGACACAGCACTCTTAATGTCTCACTTATAACAACATTGTCATTTCAATTACCCATCTGTAATCCCAACACTATAAAGCCCTATTCACACCCAAATGTACAAGTATCTCCTAACACTTACCCTTAGATGACTGAGGCATCTCAAAATCGATCTCATGATATCTACCTCTGAATCTGATTTTCTTTATGTTTCCTATTTCTGTGAATGGACCTACAATCTATCAAGGAATGCAAGCCAAAAAAAACCCTGAAATTGTATTTGGTACCTCTTCCACCCCTCTCCTATACTCAACTCATCATTGAAATTTTGCTATCTAAATGTCTCTTGAATCCACACAACACTTGGTCCCCACCATCACCCATTAGTCAAGCTGCCATAATCTCTTTCTTTTTTCTTTTAATGGAGTCTCGCCCTGTCACCCAAGCTGGAGTGCAATGGTATGGTCTCAGCTCACTGCAATGTCTGTCTCCTAGGTTCAAGCGATTCTCGGGCCTCAGCCTCTTGAGTAGCTGGGATTACTGGTGCCCACCACCACACCTGGCTAATTTTTTGTATTTTTTAGTAGAAACGGGGTTTCACCATGTTGGTCAGGCTGGTCTCGGTCCCCTGACCTCAGGTGATCCACCCACCTTGGCCTCCCAAAATGCTGGGATTACAGTCATGAGCCACTGCGCCCAACAGTCAGGCTGCCGTGAACTCTTACCTGAACTACTGCACTAGCCTCCGAACAGATCTTTCTACATTCACCTTGGACTCTTCAATCTAGTCTCCCCATTGCAGCTACAGTCGTCTTTTACAAAGAAATACATTTCTTCTTGCACATAACTCTAGTTCTTTCAAGCCCTTGCTTAAACTTTTTCAGTGTCTTCCTGTTGTTCTTAGACTACAGATCAAAATTCTTAACATGGTCTAACAGGCTCTGCATAGTCTGGTCCTTGCCTACTTCTCAGGCTTATTTCACAGAACTCTCCTCTCATTCTCTGAGCCCTGACACACTGACATTCAAATTCTGCACATGGGCAAGCTCACCAGAGTGCCTTTGCACATGCTTTCCCCTCCTCAGCCCTGTTCACCTAGTTGCCCACTGATTCTTCAGCTTTTGTTCAGCCGTTCTCCTTAAAGGGAAGTCTTTCCTGGTTTCCTAGGCTAAGGTAGGTTTCTTATCTGCCTCTACAGACTGTTTCTTTCTTTCAGAGGGCTTATCCCAGTTGGCTCACATTCTACCACAGTCAATGATGTGGTTATTTTATGAATGCCCTTCTTGCGCGTTAGTCTGAAGCTTCATGAGTCAGAAGCCACATCTTTTATTTTGCTTGCTGTCCTATCTCCAGCTCCTAGAAAAGTTCCTAGCATATAGGGTAATAAACACGTATTTGATGAATGAATGCAAGCATGAATAAAGGGCAAATGTGGCTTAAAAATAGTATATAGCTTATAGACCATCCCTCCTGCCAATTCAGACCTGCTTTTCTCCAATTTTTAGCTTAAAGTGTGTTGTTTATTCTTAGTCTTATATATGTACAACCATAAAGATTGCTCAAAGCACTGAAACGCTATAGTGCCTATGAAGATATCAATTTCAGACCCACAGGGAATAGCAATAAGATTAATACAGACGAGTTAATGGGTGCAGCACACCAACATGGCACATGTATACATATGTAACAAACCTGCACGTTGTGCACATGTACCCTAGAACTTAAAGTATATTAAAAAAAAAGATTAATACAGAATTTTTCATACCAAATAAGTATTTTAGATAATACCAAAGAGACTCTATAGCTAGATTCTATAGCTAGACTAAGGGTCTGTTCAGATAACATTCAATAACATCTGAATCAACCGATCTTTTTTCTGGCTCTGCCTCATAGAATTCAGGAAAGTACTTGTGACAGGCCTTTTTAGCCTGGGGGTAGAGGAGGGGGAGGGAATAGTGAAAGCTACAAATAAAGAGTGAGGAGTCTGTTGAGACTTGACTATATGTCAGTCTAGCAATCAAATGTTGTGTAATTCCAAAAGAGATGACCTCTCCGTGGCCCAGATGCAGAGCAAGCAACATAATCTACAGGGCCCTGTTCAAAATGAAAATCCAAGGCCCTTCATTGAAAAAGCAGAAGACGGTCTTCTGCAGTCTCTTGATTGATCTGTCATGCTGGTTTTATTTTTATCGTTGTTATTTGGCTATTTAATGTTACATTCCCTTGGACACAAAACACTCATGCAGTGAGTGCAGATAAGCAGTACCTTGGTCCCTGCCCTTGTGACTTGTAATGTACAAGTATCCAAAACCGACCTTCCCCATGCCTGGTCCCATACAGGGTATGGAGGGCCACAGCAGTCAATGAATGGGGCAGAGGAGCAGGTAGGTGAGAACCCGATCTGAGGAGTCAGGGAGTGAACAGGAAGCAGGACCACTTGCAGCCAAGGCTCCAGGTTCCCAGTGCATGTTCCATTGTCCCATCAGACATCAGTTGTAAAGTGCAAATTCAATAACCCAGTGTCAAGAATTTCAAAATGATGCCAGCAGAGCATTAAACCCTAAGTGCAGGGTCCCTTTCTGAGTGTGGACCCTGTGCAACTGCGCATGTCACACACTTGTGAAGCTGTCCTTGTGCAGATAAAATGGTTTCTACTGGACCACAGTGAAGAAGGTATAACATATTCTTACACACTCAGACGTCTCCATCTGAAACTATGTATTCACAGGTGCTTCCTGTCATGGAAAGGGTAGATTTGTGCACTCTTTGGAAACTGTTGATTTCTGCTGAATAGCCGAACTGTACTAAGTTCATTCTGTATCACTTGGAGAAGTGCATCTTGTGTAATATTTCCAAGAGTTGTCACTGCCTGGTGTTTTCTCAAATCCAGTAGACAAGACCCATTTATTTAAGTATTACTCTAGAGCATATGCTCTCTTAAGACAGCAATAATCATCTTCCTATCTCTACTATAATCAACAGTACCTTGCATCAGTTGATACTCGATAAATGCTTCTTGAGTTGAAATAATAAACTCCATACTCCTCTTCTAATTACGCTATTCCTAAAATAAAAGTCAACTTAAAAAATGCATGGTGGAATCTTTAAAATATCAGCCTATTTGGTGTATGTATGTATGTATGTGTACACACACACAGAGTCTTAATTCCACACATTTCTTCTCAAGAGTTCAAGGTGGCTATCAGGACCAAGCCTACAAATAAAGAGATTGAAATTTCCACACAAAGTTATCACTTTAAACAAAAGGAAATCCTAGTTAAAATGCAAAAACAAAAACAATATTTAGAAAGAATATTTTAAAACTTGGAGAAGAGTTTATGGTATAATTAAATAAAAAACCAAGAGGAAATAATATAGTATTGCAAGTCTTCAAAATAAGAACATGTATACATGACTTCGTGTATAGATGACTTATATACACAAAATAAAAAGATTGGAAGGAATCATTATCCAATATTGTTAGTATTTATCTCTTGTGTATAAGATTATGAGAGATTGTAGTTTTTAAATTTCTTTTCTGTACACATTAAAATTTTTCTTCTATACTGAGTATATGCTGCTTTTATATTCATAAGTTTTTTTTGAAAAGCAAACATTTGAAAAGAATAACTTTTAGTCGTTTACAGTGGTAGTTAAAATTATTTTTTATTAATAAAGTCTTTTGCCATCAATATTATGGCATCCCAATATATACATTTTTAAGTGAGGAACAGCTTCCTTAGGCCATTTAAATCTTCATCACTAGGCAGAGAATATTTCATTGCTTAAAGGAGCTTTTGGAGTGCCACTCAGAAAGTCAGTGAGTTAAACCAAAACCCCATCCAGTTGTTGTGAAAGAGGCATATAAATGGCCTTTCATCTCACTTCCCTGATTCATATTTTATTCATGATACTGGTGTGTTAGTTAAGTAATTCTTGATTATGCTGCAGTAACAAACAAATCTTGAAGTCTCGGTGGCTTAACTACCAGGGTTTATTTTTCACTCAGGTCAACCCAACCCAAACCAGGTGGCCAAGTAATGACTCAGGATCCAGACTCCTCAATTTTACAACTCTGTCATCTTATACTTCTTCACTTCCAGTTACACAGATAGAAGAGAGAAAGATATGGTAGAGGCACATACACAAATATGTATGTATGTATATGTGTGTGTACATATATAGTGATGGGGTGTGTGTGTATACATATATATTTATATATATTTAGCCAGACCTAGTCATTGGCCCCACCGAACTTCAGTACTGCAGCAGTGACTGAAAAATGTAGAGAAGTGCAGAAGAATATTTGGTTTTTACTACTACTGTCACAAGATTTTAAAATTTCAAATAACATTAAAGAAGGACACGGGATTTATCATAATGGGGCAAAAGTTAAACGAGGATGTAAGATACTATATTAGCAGAAACTATTTTTTCTTCAAAAGATTGATGAAAAAATCTGAGAGGATATGACAAGACAGATCATTCATATGAAGAGGTGTTGAAAATGAGATTAAATAGAGCTGAAAGCATGAAACGATACCCTGAGATGTCAGACAGCTCCGCTCACCACGGTCAGATTTCCTGAGGTTCTGTATTGAGACAGGCAAGTGGAGCTTTTAAAATGCCCCAGCAGAAGTAGAAAGTTGCCACAACTTATTCATTTCTCAAAGTGTAATTGATGTTGCTTACAATAAACTTCAAAGAGGTACGTGCTGATGGTTTCTAACTGCCTTATAAACACGACTTCATATAAACAGCAGCCTGGAACTCCTCCAACTGGTACAGACCTGGTGGATGTTCATCAGGGCAAGCTAGCAAAGGACTATTTTTAAGCCTCCACAACTGAAGATAACTGTTCATTTTTTCTACTTATTTAGTCGAGTGCCCATTTAACATTTGTCCTTCAGGCAGCAGTGTATGCCCTTCATGGTTTTACATGTCAGTTCAGATTTCTTAAGAAAGAGGTCTATAAATTTCGGGGAAAGAATGCTTACCAGTCATGCACCCTATGCTTACGATTACACTCTGTGTATTCATTGGCCCCTTAAGTAAATGTTGGTGATCAATTTACAAATACAGTAACTGAAATCAGTGGAAGACACATTTGAAATATAATTCTAATCACATATGTACATGAGATAATTTTACAAATGTGACCTCATTCCTGTCACATGGATTAAGTTCATTAATGCCAAATGTGAGATAAATTATTTCTATACCATATTTTCCTATAAATGGCCAAGAAAGGTTTAAGGTAAACTAATGCTTAGGCAAGCTATATTTGTCAGAAATTTATGAAGGATAATTCTTGCTCCTTCAATGTAACAATAAGAAAGAAAGGAGAAGAAAAGACAGAAAAGGAGAAAGGAAAAAGGAAAAGAAAGCAGAAGAAAGGAAAGGAAAGGAGAAAATCTATTTGAATTATTTAGGGAACACCCTGTACTCTCTTTAGACCATATGTATTCAGTTTTGCTTTGTTGGTGTTCTTTATTGTTTTGTTTCTTTATTATTTCTGATTTTGTAATAAATGGAAGGTAAAATACAAAATTTCTTCTGATTGCTACATAGACAGCTGTGAGATCTATAGTTTCATACATTTAAGGATGGAATCTCTGAGTAAACAATTTTGATTGGCTCTTACTATCTTGCAAGCTCCTTCTTCATTAAACTGAATAAATCATCAGTATAATTCATCAGGAAATCCCCAGGAGAGGTTCACAAGTATAAAAAACTTTTGGGGCCGGGCGCGGTGGCTCACACCTGTTATCTAAGCACCTTGGGAGGCTGAGGCGGGCAGGTCATTTGAGGCCACGAGTGTGAGACCAGCCTGGCCAAAATGGTGAAACCCTGTCTCTACCAAAAATACAAAAATTAGCTGGGCATGGTGATGCACTCCTGTAATCTCAGCTACTTGGGAGACTGAGGCAGGAGAATTGCTGGAACCCAGTAGGCGAAGGTTGCAGTGGGCCGAGATTGCGCCACTGCAGTCCAGCCTGGGTGACAGAGCGAGACCTTGTCCCAAAAAATAAAAATAAAAAGCTTTTTACCCAAGTACAGTCAAAGAAGTAAGCCACCTGAACATATCCTTCAGTAACTTTACTTTAGTTCAGAGTGAATCTTAAATTATCATGCAAATGAAAGAGTTGATTAATCACTTCAATATCCTTATCTTAGATGCATTACTGAAACAACAACTAAATTTAACTTTCAGTCATGGGGAATTGAACAGGCATGATTTGGTAAGAGCCTGCTCCATTTTCCCCCTAAAATCAGTCAATATGGTTTATAACTGAAAATAATCTCAAGGGACTTTTGACTCTGTCATTTTCCCAAAACAAATGGTTCTGCCGCTATTGCTTCCAGAACAGCATAACATGCCACTCAGAGCCTTTACGCTGCTGAGCCACTCATATGCGTGTGTCAGGATTAATCTGACATCCTAAAAGCAGAGGGGGCTTGGGCCGGTTGCATTGATGTAGGCTATATTTTAAGCATCTGTTTACTAGTCTGTCTCCTTCTTTAAACTGTGAGCAACATCAGAGAGTCTCTCATAATCATCATTGCATTTTTTTCAGCACAAATCTCAATCCTGACAAATGTTCAATTCATTTTTTTAAAATGTGTTCATAGAATACTAAATTTTAGTAAACCAATCTAGTCAGTAGTGGTGGAATAGATACTAAGTGTGTAATTAAGTTATTTGTAGACGCTCTTCTTTCCAAATGCCAGTAACCCAATAAAAGGACTTTTCTTTTGTATTCTTGGCCTTAACTAATGTTGAAATTGGAAAAAAAGAAAATTATCTCAAATAAACCACTGCCATGAATTCTTGTTACATGAAGAAAGCTAAATGGAGATATTACTTCTTTTCTAAGGTCTACGAAAATGTATTTAAATTATTTTCCTTAAAAAGAAGTAGAACTGATAATATATTATATACTCCAAGAATGCATTCAAAACTAAAATTCCCATTTACATTTTCAATCTCAATCTAAATTTATATTTTTGCAAGTCAGTCCTCTCCCTCTATTCTCTCTTATTCTCTTTCCTGTCACCAATTTTCCTAGATAGAAGAGGATTTCTGTCTTGAACTTTATTATTGAAGAAACTAAGTTCAGTGAGTGAGGGTATTTAAAAAAAGAAATAAAATAAGAAAAAAACCTGACACAACACAGGTGAGTTTAAAAATTTTTTTGCATAGCAATGGAAATAATCAAAAAATGAAAAGGCAGCCTACAGAATGGAAGAAAATATTTACAAAGCACATATTCAATAGGGTGCTAGTATTCAAAATACATAAGGAACTCAAACAGCTCTAAAGCAAAAAAGCAAATAACCCGATTTTAAAATAGGAAAAGGATCTGTGTAGACATTTTTCCAAAGAAGACATACAAATGGACAACAGGTATGTGAAAAAGGTGCCCAACATCATTAATCATCAGGAAAATGCAAATCAAAACCGCAATGAGCTATCTCACACCTGTTAGGATGGCTATTACCAAAATGTTAAATGATAACAAATGTTGGCAAGAGTGTGAAGAAAAGGAAACCCTGATATACTGTTGGTGGGACCGTAAATTAGTACAGCTATTATGGAAAACAGTATTGAGTTTCTCAAGCACTAAAAATAGAACTACTGTGTGATGAAGTAATCCCACTTCTGAGTATATACCTAATTGAAATTTCGAAGAGGTATTTGCACTCCCACGTTAATTGCAGCATTACTCACAATAGCTAAGATATGGGAGCAACCTAGGTGTCTATCAATGAATAAATGAATAAAGCAAATGTGGTGTGTATATATATAATGGAATATTGTTCAGTCTTAAAAAGGAATGAAATCCAGTCATTTGTGACCACATGGATGAACCTAGAGGACACTATGTTAAGTGAAGTATGCCAGACATAGAAAGACAAATACTGTATAATCTCACTTACATGTGTAATTGAAAAATGTTAAACTCATAGTGAAGCAGAGAGTAGAATGGTGTTTGCCAGGGTCTGGAGGGGGAAGGCAGAATGGGGAGGTACTGACCAAAGGGTGCAAAGTTTTTGTTAGGATAAATAAATTCTAGAGATCTAATGAACAGCATGTTGACTATAGTTAGTAATACTGTATTTTATACTTGAAACTCACTGAGTAAATCTTGAATGTTCTCACCACACCACCAAAAAAAAAGGTAATTATGTGAGGCAATAAATATGTTAATTAGCTTGATTGTGGTAATCATTTTACAATGTACATGTATATCAAAACAACATGCTGTACATCTTAAATATATTCAATTTATATTTGTCAATCATACCTCACTAAAGCTAGGGGAAGATAATACACATTTAAACAAATTTTTATAAAAGGAAAATAATTGTCCATAAGATATTTGACTGAAAATAGGGAAACTATTAAGAAGCTGTTGAAGTAATCTAAGCAAGGAGTAAGGCCATTCTAGACTCGACTCTGGACCAGTGGTTATTAAACTCCATCACCCATAAGAATCACCTGGGGAGCTTACTAAAACACAGATAAGAACAGATTCTAATCTGGAAGGTCTGGGATAGGACCAAACATTTGCTCCCAGGTAGTACCGATGCTGTTGATCCACGGACCATGCTCCAAGAATGCATTCAAAACTAAAATTCCCATTCCCATTTTCAATCTCAATCTAAATTGATATTTTGCAAGTCAGTCCTCTCCCTCTATTCTCTTTTATTCTCTTTCCTGTCACCAATTTTCCTAGATACAAGGGGATTTCTGTTTTGAAGTTTACTATTGAAGAAACTGAGTAGCACTGCTTTAGACTACTGAGGTAAAAGCAACAAAACCAAAAACCATTTTTACTAAGAATCAAAATGACCTAACAAACCTAGGTATAAGGAAAAAGATACTAAAATTTCTAACATGATGTTTGTGATGTTGACCTGCATGGAAATCGGAGGAAAAAAAATAAACTAGTTAAGAGAGTAAGAGAGAAGGTTTGTTTTTATAAATGCTGGGTTTGAGATGACATCAGGATATCGATGTGTACATGACTTGCAGGGAGCAGGAAATGAATGGCTGTCATGGACATATAGTTAGACTTCAGATTTAAAGGTAAAGATTTACAAGTTTCATGAATACAGTCGTCAAACTCAAGAGAGGACTCTGAGTTATGAGAATAAGTCAAAAAGCCACTCACAGAACCTCAAAGAACAGTCATGTCATGGGGGTAGGAGAATGAAAGACATCAAAAGAAAGAGAAGGACTGGTTACAGTTATTATGATAGAAGAGAAGTTAGTAGGTGAGTGAGTGTTGCCATCAGTTAAAGAAGAGAACATTTCATTTATTAATAAGTTGTCTGTGCTGAATACGTTAAAGAGATTAAGAAGAATGAAAGCCAAAGAAAGATCCAGGATCAGTAGCTCACTGTAGTCACTAACAAAGTTTCTGACAACCTCAGTAGTCACTGACAAACTTTGGAGAGCATTGTACCAACAGCATGGAGCAGAGGCCAAACTGGAAATGGTTAAGAACAAAATAGGAAAAGAAAAAGTGAGGCAGTTTGTGTGAATAAAGTAGGAAAATCACATTAAACTTAAATTTTGTTTACAGAACTAAGATTCAAGAACATCTATGATATTTACACCTTCCATTTTCATTTTCTTTTTATATTTCCAAAGATTCATGCATAGGTTACAAGAGGCTGAAAAATGGTTCCTCCCAAAATGTCCATAGTCTAATCCCTGGAACCTCTCAACGTTACCTTTACAAATGTGATTAATTTAAGGATCTTGAGATGGGGAGTGAATTCTGAATTATGCAGATATGTCCTAAATGCAATCATAGGTATCTTTATGCGGGAGGCAGAGGGAGATTTCACGCACCCAGAATGAAAAATAAATGTGAACTGAAGCAAGATACTTCCTTTGAAGATGAAGGAAGGGGCCACACACCAAAGAATGCTGCTCTAGAAGCTGTAAAAGACAAGAAAACAGATTCCCTTCTAAGTCCTCCAGAGGCAGCATGACCCTGCCAATCTTGACAGTTTCAAGTGAAACAATTTCAGAATTCTCAGCCTCAAGAACCATAGAAGAATAAGTTTGTATTGCTTTCAGCCTCCAGGGTTGTGGTAACTTGTCATAGCGCCACAGGAAAATAACATATAGGTCAATATTCAATTGTAACTTCGCAACAAATTAAATTTAGTGTATTGAGTCATCTACCGTTAGGCAAAATAACACCCTAAGTGATTATGAGATACTTCTCAATTGAGGATCACAATATATTGTTACTTTCCTCATATCCAACTTGGTGAGAAATATATCTGCTGTGTTATAAGACCTTGCAGGGCATCACTATTTAAAGAATATGAAAAATTAGGTAGAAGGTAGAAGGTACAGATTTTATCCCCTAAAATTTTACGTTTTTAAAATACAGTTTGGCCAACTAGCCAAACCAGGTTGTCCAGCTAACAACTAAGTGACAAATGTGCCAGAAAGTATAGTCATCAGCATTTTATAAGACAGATACAAAGATTAAAATCCCAATGTTTTAGAAGTTATAAAAGTCCAATAACAAATCCTAACAGGAAAAAAATGGAATAGCATGGAAATTCCAGAAAAATCAAGATTATGTGGGAACTGACAGCCTAGTCAACAAAGATAATTTGTATTCAATTGTATTACTTTTCAAAAAATGATTTACATCAAGTCAACAATGAAAAAAAACTCAATTTAAAAATGGGCAACAGAACTGAATAGACATTTCTCCAAGGGTATACTAACGGCAAATAACTGCATGAACAGATGCTCAACCTACTAATCATTAGACAAATGCAAATCAAACCACAATGAAGTAATACCACTTCATGGCCTTTAGGATAGCTAATATTAAAAAAAAAAAAAAGTCCACCAAATGGGAAGTAAGTGTTTGTGAAAATGTGGAGAAATCGGAACTCCTGTGTATTGTTGTTGAGGATGTAAAATGGTGTAGCAACTATAGAAAACAGTTTGATGGTTACCCAAAAAATTAAACATAGAATTAATATATAATCTGGCAGTTCCCTTCAGGATACAGAAATACATCATTTTATTGCACTTTGCAGATATTGAATTTTTTACAAATTGAAAGTTTGCGGCAGCCCTGTATTGAGCAGGTCTATTGGTGCTATTTTTCCAACAGCATGTGTTCACTGTACGTCTTTGTGTCATATTTTGTAATTCCCACAATATTTCAAACTTTTTTATTATTATTACATCTGTTATGGTAATCTGCAGTCATCTTTGATGTTACTGCTGTAATTGTCTTGAGGCCCCCGAAAATGTACCCATATAAGATGGCAAATTAAATCAATAAATGTTGTGTGTGTGTGTTTGTGTGTGTGTGTCCTGATAATTCCATTGATGGCCATTCTCCCATGTCTCTCCTACTTTCTGGCCTTCCAGTTCCCTGAGATGCAAAACTATTGAAATTAGGCCAATTAATAACCCTACAATGATCTCTAAGTGTTCATGTGAAAGGAAGAGTCACACGTCTCTCATTTGAAATAAAAAACTAGAAATGATTAAGCTTAGTGAGAAAGGCATGTCAAAAGCCACAACAGGCCAAAAGCTAGGCCTCTTGTGTCGAAGAATTGGCCAACTTGCGAATGCAAAGGATAAGCTCTTGAAGGAAATTAAAAGTGCTACTCCAGAGAACACATACATGATTTAAAAAAGTAAAACAATCTTACTGACGATATAGAGAAAGTTTTTCTGGTCTAGATAAAAGATAAAACCAGTCACAACATTTTCTTAAGCCAAAGCTGAATCCAGAGCAAGGCCCTAACTCTTCAATTCTATGAAGGCAGAGGTGAGGAAGCTGCAACAGAAAAGATGGAACATAGTAGAGGTTGGTTCATGAGGTTTGAGAGGAGAAGCTTTCTCCATAACATAAAAGTGTAAGGTGAGGCAGCAAGTGCTCATATAGAAGTTGCAGCAAGTTATCCAGAAGATCTACCTAAAATAATTGATGAAGATGGCTACACTATACAACAGATGTTCAATGTAGGTGAAACAGCCTTACATTGAAAGAAGATGCCATGTAGGACTTTCTTAGCTAGAGAGAAGTCAATGCCTAGCTTCTAAGCTTCAAAAGACTGTCTTTCATGTTGGGAGCTAATGCAGCTGGTAATTTTAAGCTGAAGTCAATGCTCATTTACCATTTGCAAAATCCTAGGGCCCTTAGAAACTAGGACAAATGCTAAATCAACTCTGCCTGTGCCCTGTAAATGGCACAACAATGACGGGATAATAGCACATCTTCATCAATTATTTTAGGTAGATCTTTTTTTTTTTTTTCTGCCTTTTGTATTTGATCTTTTGCTGACTTAGAGTTTTTTTTTTTTTTCTTTTTTTCTTTTTTTTTTTAAATTTATTTATTATTATTATACTTTAAGTTGTAGGGTACATGTGCATAACATGCAGGTTTGTTACATATGTATACTTGTGCCATGTTGGTCTGCTGCACCCATCAACTCGTCATTTACATCAGGTATAACTCCCAATGCAATCCCTCCCCCCTCCCCCCTTCCCATGATAGGCCCCGGTGTGTGATGTTCCCCTTCCTGAGTCCAAGTGATCTCATTGTTCAGTTCCCACCTATGAGTGAGAACATGCGGTGTTTGGTTTTCTGTTCTTGTGATAGTTTGCTAAGAATGATGGTTTCCAGCTGCATCCATGTCCCTACAAAGGACGCAAACTCATCCTTTTTTATGGCTGCATAGTATTCCATGGTGTATATGTGCCACATTTTCTTAATCCAGTCTGTCACTGATGGACATTTGGGTTGATTCCAAGTCTTTGCTATTGTGAATAGTGCTGCAATAAACATACGTGTGCATGTGTCTTTATAGCAGCATAATTTATAATCCTTTGGGTATATCCCCAGTAATGGGATGGCTGGGTCATATGGTACATCTAGTTCTAGATCCTTGAGGAATCGCCATACTGTTTTCCATAATGGTTGAACTAGTTTACAATCCCACCAACAGTGTAAAAGTGTTCCTATTTCTCCACATCCTCTCCAGCACCTGTTGTTTCCTGACTTTTTAATGATCGCCATTCTAACTGGTGTGAGATGGTATCTCATTGTGGTTTTGATTTGCATTTCTCTGATGGCCAGTGATGATGAGCATTTTTTCATATGTCTGTTGGCTGTATGAATGTCTTCTTTTGAGAAATGTCTGTTCATATCCTTTGCCCACTTTTTGATGGGGTTGTTTGTTTTTTTCTTGTAAATTTGTTTGAGTTCTTTGTAGGTTCTGGATATTAGCCCTTTGTCAGATGAGTAGATTGCAAAAATGTTCTCCCATTCTGTAGGTTGCCTGTTCACTCTGATGGTAGTTTCTTTTGCTGTGCAGAAGCTCTTTAGTTTAATGAGATCCCATTTGTCAATTTTGGCTTTTGCTGCCGTTGCTTTTGGTGTTTTAGACATGAAGTCTTTGCCCATGCCTATGTCCTGAATGGTACTACCTAGGTTTTCCTCTAGGATTTTTATGGTATTAGGTCTAACATTTAAGTCTCTAATCCATCTTGAATTAATTTTCGTATAAGGAGTAAGGAAAGGATCCAGTTTCAGCTTTCTACTTATGGCTAGCCAATTTTCCCAGCACCATTTATTAAATAGGGAATCCTTTCCCCATTTCTTGTTTCTCTCAGGTTTGTCAAAGATCAGATGGCTGTAGATGTGTGGTATTATTTCTGAGGACTCTGTTCTGTTCCATTGGTCTATATCTCTGTTTTGGTACCAGTACCATGCTGTTTTGGTTACTGTAGCCTTGTAGTATAGTTTGAAGTCAGGTAGCGTGATGCCTCCAGCTTTGTTCTTTTGACTTAGGATTGTCTTGGAGATGCGGGCTCTTTTTTGGTTCCATATGAACTTTAAAGCAGTTTTTTCCAATTCTGTGAAGAAACCCATTGGTAGCCTGATGGGGATGGCATTGAATCTATAAATTACCTTGGGCAGTATGGCCATTTTCACGATATTGATTCTTCCTATCCATGAGCATGGTATGTTCTTCCATTTGTTTGTGTCCTCTTTTATTTCACTGAGCAGTGGTTTGTAGTTCTCCTTGAAGAGGTCCTTTACATCCCTTGTAAGTTGGATTCCTAGGTATTTGATTCTCTTTGAAGCAATTGTGAATGGAAGTTCATTCATGATTTGGCTCTGTGTTTGTCTGTTATTGGTGTATAAGAATGCTTGTGATTTTTGCACATTAATTTTGTATCCTGAGACTTTGCTGAAGTTGCTTATCAGCTTAAGGAGATTTTGGGCTGAGACAATGGGGTTTTCTAAATATACAATCATGTCATCTGCAAACAGGGACAATTTGACTTCTTCTTTTCCTAACCGAATACCCCTGATTTCTTTCTCTTGCCTAATTGCCCTAGCCAGAACTTCCAACACTATGTTGAATAGGAGTGGTGAGAGAGGGCATCCCTGTCTTGATAGCACATCTTCTTACAGCCTAGTTTAATGAATATTTTAATCCCACTGTTTTACGGTTTTTTGTTTTTTTTTCTGTGAATATTACACTGGGATAGCCCTGTGTTGAGATCTACTATGTGGAGACAAAAAGATCCCTTTCAAAATATTGCTACTCAAAGACAAGAAATAACCAAAATCAGAGCTGAACTAAAAGAGATTGAGACAAGAAAAACCATTCAAAAGATCAATGAATCCAGGAGTTGGTATTTTGAAAAATTTAATAAAATGGATACACTGCTGGCTAGATCAATAAAGAAGAGAAGAGATCCAAATATACACAATCAGAAATCACAAAGGGGATATTATCACTGACCCCACAGAAATACAAACAACCATCAGAGAATACTGTAAATACCACTATGCACACAAACTTGAAAACCTATAAGGGATGAATAACTTTCTGGACATATACACCAATCCAAGACTGCCCAGGAAGAAATTGATTCCCTGAACAGACCAATAACAAGCTCCAAAATTCAATGCATAGTAAATAATGTATGAACCAAAACTGCCCAGGACCAGCTGGATTCACAGCCAAATTCTACCAGAGGTACAAAGAAGACCTGTTACCATTCCTACTGAAACTACTCAAAAAAAAATTGAGGAGGAGGGACTCCTCTGCAACTCATTCTATGAGACCAGCATCATTCTTATACAAAAACCTTCCAGAAACACAGTGAAAAAAAGAAAACTTCAGGCCAATATTATTGATAAACATCGATGCAAAAATCCTCAACAAAATACTGGCAAACCAAATTCAGCAGCACATCAAAAAGCTTATTCACCACAGTCAAGTAGCCTTTATTACTGAACTGCAAGGTTGGGTCAGCATACACAAATCAATAACTGTGATTCATCACATAAACAGAACTGAAGACAAAAACACATAATTATCTCAATAGATTCAGAAAAGGCTCTGAATAAAAGTCAACACCTCTTTATGTTAAAAACTCTCAGTAAACTAGGTATTGAAGGAATATACCTCAAAATAACAAGAGCCATCTATGACAAACCCACAGCCAATATCATACTGAATGCGCAAAAGTTGGAAGCATTTGCCTTGAAAACCAGCATAAGACAGGGATGCCCTCTCTCACGACTCCTATTCAGTATGGTATTGGAAGTCCTGGCCAGAGCACTCAGGCAAGAGAAATAAATAAATGCATAAATATAGGAACTGAGGAAGTCAAACTATCCCTACTTGCAGATGACAGATTCTATATCTAGAAAATTCCATAGTCTTGGTCCAAAAGCTATTTCAGCTGCTAAACAACTTCAGCAAATTAAAATCAACATACAAAAAGCACTAGTATTCCTATACACCAACAACAGTCAAACTGCAAGCCAAATCAGGAACACAATCCCATTCACAAGTGCTGCAAAACAAATAAAATACCTAGGAACACAGCTAACCAGGAAGGTGAAAGATCTCTACAATGAAAATTTAAAAACATACCTCAAAGAAATCAAAGAAGACACAAATAAATGGAAACACATTCCATGCTCATGGATTAGAAGAACCAATATTGTTAAAACGGTCATACTGCCCAAAGCAATTTACAGACTCAATGCTATTCCCATCAAACTACCAGTGACATTTTTCACAGAATTAGAAGAAAACTATTTTAAAATTTACATGGAACCAAAAAGAGTCCAAATAGGTAAGGCAATCCTAAGCAAAAAGAACAAAGCTGGAGGCATCATATTACCTGACTCCAAACTATACTACAGGACTACAGTAACCAAAACAGCATGACACTGGTAAAAATAAATAAATAAATAAATAATAAATCAGATACCCAGAACAATGGAACAGAATAGAGAGCCGAGAAATAAGAAATAAGATTGCACACCTACAACTATCTGATCTTCAACAAAGCTGAAAAAAACAAGCAATTGGGAATGGATTTCCTATTCAATAAATGGTGCTGGGATAACTGGCTAGCCATATGCAGAAGACTGAAATCGGACCCCTCCCTTACACCTTAGGCAAAAATTAGCTCAAGATGGATTAAATGTAAAACCCAAAACCCTGGAAGACAACCTAGGCAATACCATTCTGGACATGGGAATGAGCAAAGATTTCATGATAAAGATGCCAAAAGCAATTGTAACAAAAGCAAAATTTGACAAATGGGAGCTAATTGAACTAAAGGACTTCTGCACAGCAAAGGAAACTATCAACAGGGTAAACAGACAACCTACAGAATGGGAGAAAATATTTGCAAATGCTGCATCTGACAAAGGTCTAGTATCCAGCATCTATAAGGAACTTCAACAAATTTACAAGAAAAAACAACCCCATTAAAAAGTGGGCAAAGAACACAGACACTTTTCAAAAGATGACATACATGCGGCCAAGAAGCATATGAAGAAAAGCTCAATAGCACTGATTATTAGAGAAATGCAAATCAAAACTACAATGGGATGCCATGTCAGATCAGTCAGAATGGCTATTATTATTAATAAGTAGTCAAAAAACAACAGATGCTCCTGAGGCTGTGGAGAAAAGAGAATGCTTATACACTGTCAGTGGAAGTGTAAGGCAGTTCAATCATTGTGGAAAGCAGACTGGTGATTCCTCAAAGAGCTAAAAACATAACTACCATTCGACCCAGCAATTCCATCACTGGGTATATACCCAAAGGGATATAAATTGTTCTACTATAAAGGCATATGCATATGTATTTTCATTGCAGCACTATTCACAATAGCAAAGATATAGAAACAGTATAAATGCCCATCAATGGCAGATTGGATAAGGAAAATGTGGTATATGTAACTGTGAAATACCACACAGCCATAAAAAAGAAAAAGATCATGTCCTTTGCAAAAACATGGATGGAGCCACAGGCCATTATCCTTAGCAAACTAAATCAGGAAGAGAAAACCAAGTACCACACGTTCTCACTTATAAGTGGGAGCTAAATGATGATAACACATGGACTCAGAGAAGTAAACAACAGACACTAGAGCCTATTTGAGTGTGGAGGGTGGGTGGAGAAAGAGGAACACAAAAAATAACTATTGGGCACGAGTCTTAGTACCTGGATGATGAAATAATCTGTATAACAAACCCCTGTGACACAAATTTACCTACACACCAATCCTGCACATGTACCCCTGAACCTAAAATAAGTTTATATGTAAACTTTATATAATATATGATATTATATAAAAAATATATATTATATTATTATATTATATATTATATATATTATATTACATTAGTAATATTATTAAACTAATATATTATATCACATATAATATATGTAATATATGTATTATATTATTACATAAAATATAATATATATCACATATATTATATATTACATATACAATTATGTTATATATGCAATATACATATATGTAGTATATAATATTATATATGTAATATATAATATATAATAATCTATGTGATATATAATATATATGTGATGTAATATTTTATGTAACATATATATGTATTACATATATATGTGATATATTAGTTTAATATTACTATGTAATATATATGTAATATATTACATATTAATATATGTGATAATTATATATTATATATGTGACATAATATACAACATAATATATGTAATATATATTATATATTATCATATATATTATATATATGCTCATTGACAAAGCACCTGGTCACCCAAGAGCTCTGATGGAGATGTGCAAGGAAATTAATGTTATTTTCACACTTGCTAACACAACATCGTTCTGCAATCCATGGATCAAGGAATCATTTTGACTTTCAACCCTTTTATTTAAGAAATACATTCCATAATGCTATAGCTGCTGCCATACATAGTTATTCCTGTAATGGATCTGGGAAAATTAAATTGAAAAACGTGTGGAAAGGGCTTGCCATTTTAGAAGCCATTAAGAATATCCATGAATCATGGGAGGAAGTCAAAATAACAACACTAACAAGAGTTTGGAAGAAGTGGATTCCAACCCTCATGGATGGATCTGAGGGGTTCAAGACTTCAATGCTGGAAGTAACTGCAGATGTGGTGGAAATAGCAAAAGAACTAGAATTAGAAGTAGAGCCTGATAATTTAATTAAATTGCAGCAATCTTATGATAAAGCTTGAATGAATGAGAAGTTGCTTTTTATAGTTGAGCAAAGAAAGTGCTTTCTTGAGACAGAATCTACTCCTGATGAAGATGCTATGAACATTGTTGAGATGACAACAAAGGATTTAAAATATCACATAAACTTAGTGGGTAAAGCAGCAATTTTGAGAGGATTGACTCCAATTTTGAAAGAAGCTCTACTGTGGGTAAAATGCTATCAAAGAGCACCATATGCTACAGAGAATTTTTTTGTGAAAGAGTCAATCAATGCAGCACACTTCTGCATTGCCTTATTGTAAGAAATTGCCACGCCAACCTTCAGCAACCACCAACCCGATAAATCAGCAGCCATAAACATGAAAGCCAGATCCTCCATGAACAAAAAGATTTTGACTTGCTGAAGGCTCTGATGATTAGCATGTTTGGCAAAAAAAAAAAGTATTTTTAGTTAACTTATATGTACTGCTTTTTTAGACATAATGCCATTGCACACCTACTAAACTAGAGTGTAAACATAACTTTTATATGCACTGGGAAACCAAAAAAATTGTGTGACTTTATGACAATATTTGCTTTATTGTGGTGGTCTGGAACTGAACCTACAATATATCCGAATATACAGGTTTCTTGCATATACCCAAAAGCATGAAAGCAAGTACTCAATCAGATATTTGTACACCTATGTTCGTAGCAGCATTATTCACCACAGTCAAAAGGTGAAACCAATTCAGATGTCTATCAACAAATGAATAGATAAATAAAATGTAATATATACATACAATGGAATATTATTGAGCCTTAAAAGGAAATGATGTTCTGATACATGCTACAACATGGATGATCATTAAAGACGTTATGCTAAGTGAAATAAGCCAAACACAGAAAGACATATATTGTATAATTCATTTATAGAAGGTACTAGAATAGTCAAATGCATAGAGACAGAAAGTAAAATAATGATTATAAGGGACTGAAATGAGAGAGAATGAAGAGTTACTGTTTATTGGGTTCACAGTTTCAGTTCTCCCGAACGTTCTGTTGATGGATGATGGTAATGGTTGCACAACAATATTAATATATTCAATGACACTAAACTATACACTTAAGAAAGTTGTAGTGGTAAGTTTTATGCTATATTTTACCACAATGCAAAATTGACTTATGGTAATGTTAGATTTTGATCTGAACCAGCAAACATCCCTAATATTGTCCTGTCAAGGGGAATCTCAGATACCATGAAGCATATGACAAGAAGGCTCCACAAATATGAGCATTTCCCCATTTTACTGGCAAACAAGTGATGGATCTTACTCGACCAGAATTCTCCCTTCTTCCAGATAGTCTTACAGCTGTTTTAGGGGCAATGTCTAGAGCTCATCTACAAAGATACCAGGGGCACAACCAAGGTTCCCTAATGCCTGTTAACATGATGTTTCTCTTCCTGGTCAGGCCATATATTCCTTCTCTGGATATTGGTAGGAAGGTACAGTATCTGTGAAGGTTATTCTGTATACTTTAGGATGCCTTCATTCCTAGTTATAAATATGTTATCTTGTATATTATGACTTGTTTGTCAGTCTGTACTTGCTCATGCCTTATCGCATGTCATGTAAAGAAATGTTCATCTATCATCTCCTTACTTTCTGTAAGGGGCTCTCCTATTTGTTTGTTCCTTGATTTGTTCTGCAGATTCCTTCCATTTTCATGCTCACTCTGTGACTGAGGGCCTAAGTAAGCCATATGGTGCATCAGCTTGGAGACAGATAAGAGGCAACCAGAATCCAGCTGTCAGCACTGTTGTTATTTACCCCAGTGACTATGCCTGTATTTATCACACTAGAGTTCTTCCTGCTGAGAGTCACTTTGCCTGTCTCCAACAGTGAAAGCACTTGGCAAGTGTCTGTCTTCTCTAAATCTGAGTAAAATGGAGACAATTATTCTTCCTAGGGTTTTGACAATTAAATGAGAGAAAACATGGCATATAGTTAAAATATAAAGACATTCAATACATGTTCTATGAGTATACATATGAGATATGTACCAGACACTTTCTGTGTGCAAAATTTAATCCCTTAGTAACCCTATATGAAACATTTATCCTACTTTTACTGATAAAGAATCTGAGGCTTGGGAAGGTTAAATGAAATATCCCGAGTTACACAGACTAATTTTACTCCAAGTCTGTGGAATTCCATGTTCCCAGTATCACATCATCCTTTACCAAAGAGCTAATGAACTGAGAAAGATAACACCGTTGGAAAGATCTGAGATGTATTAAGACCAACAGTCTTTTAATACTATTTAAATGGGATAGCAAGTTGATTTGCCTTCTACCAAGGTTATCTTAGTAATACCTAGAAAAGATTTAGAGTTTTGTGCATTCTCTTGACCTAAAATTCCAAGAATTGATTTCAATTAATAGAAACTACTTCATAAGGAAGAAATGAAAGATATCTGCAAGAATTTAGGCACACAAATCTTCACCATAGTTGTCAGTAATTGCGAAAAATTACAAAGCACCTAAACATACTTAAGCAGGAAGTCAGTTAAATTACAAAATCTAATAGAATGTTATGCCATTATAAGTCTTATAGATGTATTTTTGACACACACACACATAAAAACAGCATGTACAGGGTGGGCTGTGCACATACAGAAAATGACCTAGAAACATATATTCCAAAAGGTGAACAACTATCTCTAAGTCACATGAGATTATGGGTCATCATTCTCTCTTATCCGTATTTCTGATTTTTCTAAAATAAATATATACTACTTATCGACTAAAAGCATGATTTCAGATTTTTACTAAAAGGATGAATAATAAGATATTGATTAAAGGAAAAATTGGGAAATTATCATTATAAAAAAATAACTGACACATCAGAAATATTTAAGGGATATTTCTATGATTAATAAAACTCTAAAGAGAAATTATGAAAGGAAATTAACAAGGAAATACCACATTCTTTTGATTCGAGAGAAAATACAGAGCTCCAAATGGGATAAATGACAAGGAGCTTCCCTGATTTCTTTTTGACATCACGTATAATAGAAGAGTACATCATAACAAAGCCCTGAGCAGCACAGTAGTATAGTATAAATGAGCATTTCCAAATATATCCTATGGATAATATAAGTCCCACCAGATGAATATTAGTAATATCAGTCTATGGTCAAATAAGCTTGTGAAGTGCTTGGTTTTTAAAAAGCTAAACCAATTTCTTTATTGCAGGATTTCTCAAACCCTTTGATATGCTTCATGCACTATGAGTCACAAAAACAGATATAAGATGCATGCAACATTCACTAAATAAATGGAATTACATCATTATTTTGGCTTCTCTTTCAGAAATAATGTTCCAGAAGACACTCTGAAAACCTGGATTTAAGGAGCATATGAAGGGAGCCTACATAACTGAGCAGAATACTCACCAAAGGCAAGTGAAATTGAATATATGAAGTTTACATAGAGGCATTTCGAAAAATATCAGGCAAAAACTAATAGGAGAAATGAGGAGGCTGGGGTTGGTAAATATAAAGAGAAGACAGGTTCAGGGTAGGCTAAAACTGTCAGATTTTTATAAATAAGACTACAATGAGTCAATTCAGACCTTCAAAGCCTGTGCCCTTAAGTATCACTGCCTGATTACTTCCTTCTCTCTAGGCTATCCTTACTGAAATATCTAATACAAACTAATATTCTTCTGTATAACAAGATATTAAAATAGGATCCCTCTCCCTGTTTTGGCTGAGACCTCGGAGAGATAGGTACCTACTATTGCCACATTCTCAAGAAGCATGCTAGACTGTGCAGGGCTTCTAAAAAAGCAGCAAAGAGCCAAGTTTGTAACACTTTCCAGCCTTCTAGAAAAGATAAGGAACCTGTATTAGACTGTTCTCGAATTGCTACTACCTGAGACTGAGTAATTTATGTAAAAATTTTAAAAAAGGTTTAATCAGCTCACAGTTCTGTGGGCTGTACAGGCTTCTACCTCTGAGGAGGCCTCAGGAAACTTACAGTCATGGTGGAAGGCAAAGGGAAGCCATCTTCACATGGCAGACAAGAGAGAGAGAGTGAAGGGGAGGTGCTAACACTTTTAAACAACCAGATCTTGTAAGAGCTCTATCACGAGACAGCATTAGGGGGTGGTGCTAAACCATTAGAAACCACCCCCATGATCCAATTCCCTCCAACCAGGACTCGCCTCTAATACTGGGGATCACAATTCAACATGAGATTTGAGAGGGGACATAGCTAAACCATATCAGAAGCCAAATGGTGAGAAAACTCCTTTAGAGAGAATTGTTGGTGGGTTATGAGCCTTGGAAAGCAGGTCCTTCTACTTTCCTCAAACCTTGTGAGAGAGTCTTTAGAAAGACCACTTGGAGGGCTTAATATGTATCCTTGGGTTTGCAGATACAGAGTATAATTTCCCAATAAGTTTCAGACACCTGGCTGAAAGTAAGAGGTGTTGTGTGGAGCTCCTACTTTGAAGACAGAGCAAGCACGATAGCCATATTTGGGACAGCATATATCTTGGTCAGCGCAGGCTGCTATAACAAAATATCATAACCCAAGTGGCTTAAACAACAGATATTTATTTCTCACAATTCTGTAGCTGAGAGATCCAAGATCAAGGTACTGATTGGTCAGGTTCTGGTGAGGGCCCTTTTCCTCATTTGTAAGCAGCTGTCTTCTCACAGTGTCCTCACATGGCAGAGAGAGGAAAGGGAATCAAGTTCTCTGGTGTCTCTTTTTATAAGGACACTAATCCCATCATGGGGGTCCCACTCTCATGACCTCATCTAAACCTAATCATTTCTCAAAGGTCTTGCCTCCTAATACCATTACCTTGTGGGTAAGGATTTCAACATGAATTTAGTGGGGACACATTCAGTCCATAACAGTCTGTAATTCCAGAGTTGCTTGGGACAAGGGATGTGTTGATGCTTCTCTGGGACTAGGGATGGTCAGAAGTCAGAATCTGCCTGCCTGGGGGACTGCCTGGAGGTATGGGAAACCCAGTGCATAAAAGCTAAAGTTGTACTGCCAGAGGTCTGAAGACTGAAGAAGGAGTTTTAAGTACCAGCTAAAAAAAATATTTATTGAACTACAGATAGGGGGCTGCTGTAGTTTGGTGGAGAAGAGGTCCCTGAAGACCAACAAAGCCTCCCATGAGGCTCAGCTTTAAATATACACTAAGGGTAGAAGAAGCCAAGTCTTTATAAATTGGGGTCAGTCATGCAAAACCTTTCCTGGTTATTACCCATTTCTCGTTTCCCTATGGTTCAAACCTGGGATATGGTTCAGAAGCCTAGGATAGAAAGCGAGAAGGGAAGAGGAGCTGGCATGGAAAAGAGAGAGAGAAAAAGAAACCTAACCTGAACCCATCCCTCTGACAGAAGATAGAAACTGAAGTAGAAGAGAAGTTTAACTTAGTTTTGACTGTTTCATGATTCTCAATGTTTTATTCACTTAAACTAGACTCTTTGAATAGGAAAAGAAGACTTGATATCTGAGCATTTAGATCTTAGCCAAAGGCAAAGAAACAACTATTTTCATAGAAAAAATTTGAATGAGAGATGGGGATGAATAAAATGATTTCCAAGTATGCCTTAAATGTTTTTCTCCTTCAACATATAAGTTAAACTTACAACCCATGAGGAGTAACTGGAAATTCATTTTTATTCCTCACTATTTTTAAAGACCAGCTATCTCTGTCTCTTTACTTAGTCCTTGTATCCTTGAAACTCATTGTCTATAGAAATTGCCAATACAAGTTACTGGGGAGTTCTATCAAATAAGATTTTTTAAGAAAGAATCCCATTATAATGTAAACTATTTTAGAAAAATCAAATCCAGCCTCATGCTAGAGAAGAATACATCATGTCATAGTTGGTTTTATCCCCAAAACACAAGAAGTTTCCTATTGGGGAATTATTAAAATAATTCATCACATCAGTTAGTCAAAGGAGGAAAAATGATGTGATTATTATAAAATTCATAAAATAATTACTGATTTTAACAAATCTTAGAAAATGAATAAGACTAATGCCTTCTTGTGATAAGGATCCTCTTAGATTGAACCTTCGACAGAATTGTGCCTGTGAGCCTGGCCAGATGTTTTGCTACTTGACTATACCACCCAACTATGACGAGGGATTCGTGTCTAGGTTACACAACCATAGAAGCTGTGATAAAAAGCTGGCAACACAATACCCCAATTGCTTCCAAGACAACTAAGTAAACACAGTGTCATCTCATGGTACAGTTGGAGAAGGGCAATGATTCTCTAACCTGGCTGCACATTAAAATCACCTGGCTGCACATTAAAATCACCTGGCCGACTTTTAAAACATACTGACACAGGGAGTACAGGACTCAACTCAGAGACTCAGACTCAATTCACCTAAAGTGAGGCCAAGGCCTTTTTGTTTTTAAGTTTCCCAGGTATATAGCACAACTGACCCTTGAACAGCGCAGGGATTAGGGGCACTGACTCCTCATACAGTTGAAACTCCACAGATGACTTTTGACTCTCCACATAAACTTAATTAATAGTCTACTGTTAACTGGAAGCCTTACCAATAACATAACTCAGCACATATTTGGTATGTTATATGTATTATATACTATACTCTTGCAATAAAGTAATCTGGAGAAAAGAAAATGATAAAAAGAAAATCATAAGGAAGAGAAAATATATTTACTGTTAAGCGTAAGTGGATCATCATAAAGATCTTCATCCTTGTCATCATCACACCGAGTAGGGAAGGAGGAAGAGGAGGCGTTGGTCTTGCTGTTTCAGGGATGGCAGAAGTGGAAGAAAATCCGCATATAAGTGGACCCAGGGAGTTCAAACCTGTGTTGTTCAAAGGTCAACTGTATTTCATCATTAAACAAAGGAGGTGTGATTTATTCCTTGGCAGCAGCAAAGCTGTGGTGTGGGAAGCCTTTTGAAAACTAATGGTAATTTTCCCTCTCATCAAAGATACACAGTCTTGTAAATTGAACAGTCCTACTCAATAACTCAGAAAGTGAAGAAACACCTTTCTTCAGGACAGATCTGGCTTCTGGTTATGTACTTACTTCAAAAGCTCTGTTTTTAGTCCCTCTGAACTTTATTTTTTTATTTTATTTTATTTTAATTTAATTTATTTTATTTTATTTTATTTTTGAGACAGAGTTTTGCTCTTGTCCCCCAGGCTGAGGTACAATGGCGTGACCTCGGCTCACTACAACCTTCGCCTCCAGGGTTCAAGCGATTCTCCTGCCTCAGCCTCCCGCCTTGTTGGGATTACGGGCACACACCACCATACCCAGCTAATTTTTTTAATTTTAGTAGAGAGGGGTTTCACCACGTTGGCCAGGGTGTTCTCAAACTCCTGACCTCAAATTATCCACCCGCCTCAACCTTCCAAAATGCAAGGATCACAGGCATGAGCCACCACGCCCAGTCCCTCTGCACTGTAAAATCCTCTTACACTTCAACATCTTCACCTTCCCATGACTTCGTAGCTAACCTTTATAATTTTAAAACTATTGTTCTCTTCAACAAAAGAAGGCAAAGGCAATGACTAATTAGTTAGAGAAACTTCAAATTTGTATTTTTGAAGGCAGGAGTAGAGGACTTGCAAGATTAGACAAGGCACATGGCACACATTCATGCTGGCATAACAAGAGCACTTGAATTGTTTTTCCAAGTCAATGTGTTTGCCAGGTAAAAGAAAAAAGAGAGAAAAGCTGCCAGGGAGGCAAGAATATTTCAGCCTGAACTCCTAGCTGTTTCATACATAAGCACAAAAACATCTTCACACTGAGTACATAAACTCTACCAAAGCGCTCTCTCTGAAGAGAAAAACATCCTTCAACCTTGATGCTGTTTCTCTAATGACTTAGGAATGTGATCTCTAATCACCACTGAAAGCCTCACAGCAAATGCCCTGGGCTGGGTTTACATCCTACAGTGTTTTGTTCGATTTCTTAATTTTTGCAAAATTCTTTGACCTTTTACTATGTTTATTCTACTTAAACTAGATGGTTTGAACTAGCTCCTTAAGGGCCAGGATTGTCCCTTTGTATCTTTATCACATAGCAACTGGTACCAATTAGCACTCAATAATAGCTCAACAACAGTTGTTTAAAATCATCCTCACCTTCTTTACCCTAAAGCAAGATCTCACATGAATCACACCTAAATAAACAGTCCTTGGGTAAAGGGCATGTCCTCAAACTCTATTTGTTGGAAGACTCTGTCCTGTTAAGATACCCAGTTATAGGAAAACATGGAGGGGCAACCAGAAGTGGTAGACAGGGTGTTTTATTCATTTTGGGAGCATAAGAAGGAAGCTCCCTTGCTTTCTCCATTCTCCAACAATCTCCATTGCCATAAGCGGCTTCAAATGGCACCAGAAACAGCCAATACCACCAAGGTAGGAGACCAAATCCCAGAAGGAGAATAGGCTGAGTGACTGTGGCTGTCATATTGATTTGTGGCTAGATGAGCCTCCTTTGGAGGAAACCCAGAAATATTAGGGGAGAAGATCCCTTTGAAAGGTATGGAAAATCCTACCCAGGCAACTGGAGGCAAAAACAGGAACTCTGACTTGCTACTGTCACTGTGACCCTGTTGGTACCCTCAGGCAGGTGAAATATGGTCATGTTGAGTTGTAACCGAAAAAGAATGCCAGAGAGGTACCAGCATGCCTTCTCCTGATGCTCGTAAGCCCAAAGTCTGCCTTTTCTACCCCTCCCAGCTTCCCCAAATCCCTGCTCCAACTGTACAAACCATACATGGGGAAGCATGAGGTTTGCAGAGCCAAGACTCAAACCTTGGTTTGTGTGATGTATTCAAACCCATATACTTGCTGCCGCACCATGCTGATACAGGTCAGATGTGCATGAAACTGAAACATAAAGTAGACTGTACCTTTTGTGGGATTTACTACTATTAAAAATAAAGTATCCAAAAATGGAAATTCAACAAAAGGAACGCTGTATATTCTTTAAATGTCATACTGAAACGTCATCTGACGGGTCCACCCAAGAATTATTTAATCTTGTGGGAGATATACCTTTCTTTGAGTTGCTATATAATGTTGATTCTGTGAGGATATGTAAAAACTTGTAGATTTTTGTCCAGTAGAGATGCAAATACATTTCTGTTCAGTAGAAAAAATAACCCCAAAAGTACAACGTTACTGTCCTTTAGAACTCTAGCCAGTTATATCTCTAACTTAGCCAACTCGTTGTAACATGCCATTCCCAACAAACTATATAATACAAAAGCCCTTTGAATTCATTTATCATCTGCTGTCTCCATCATTGAGTTAAATACATTTTTTACAAGAGCTCACTAAGTATTTATATGTGTCATGTTAAAATTGTTGAAAATTATACTTTGACACTGTAACATACTGCAAAGGTTTGAAATAGGAAGTTATTTTATGAAGTAGGGGGCAAGACCAAGGTAAGGTAAGGTTTCACAGATGAAAAGTCACTAATTGGGACCTGGAGGGTTGGAAAAGATTTCACCAGTAGCTGTGGGAAGAAAAGTCATTGCTGGCACAACTTCAAACACATGTTTACATGGAAAGCTGACAAAGAGATTCTAGCCTGGATAAGTTAAAAACACTTACTTTAGATCCATTTCATGTAACTTTCTAAATAAAATGTCATTGAATGGGATTCACCTCTACATGAAAATAATACATTATGATTAAATAGAACTTATTCCAGGAGGTGAGGGAGGTTCAACATCTGAAAATCTATCAACATAATAAACTGTATCAAGAAATTACAGGAGAAATATCACGTGATATCAATAAATGCAGAAAAAAGACTCAAAATTAAACCACCATTTTTAATGAGACATTAAATAGATGAAAACTACTTAAATATAATAAAAATTATTTCTCAAGCATCAACAGTAGATACCATTATAAGTAATTTTTAAACAAAGCCATTGACATTAATTTCAAGAACTAGATAGATTATTGCTACCATCATTATTGACTTACTATTGATAGCAAATGCCACACAAGTTTTAGAAAACTTAAGTATCATGTAAAAGTCATTGGAGAAAAACAAGGTTAATCATTTTACCAACATGAATATATTTTAAAAAACAAGAGAGAATGAATATGAATTTGTGAATAGGTACAGGATCATTTTTTAATCAATAAATTGCCCTTGTTTAGCAATAATTGAGAAATGGAAACAGGAAAGAATTTCTATTTTTAATGACAACAATAAGAAGAAAAGTGCCTAGGAATTCATTTAATGAGAATTCTATATGAAGAAAGATCTATATGAAGAAAAGTTGAAATCCTGTTGAAATACAAAAAATAGTATAGGAAGAAATTGAAAGATGCATACTATGTTCTTGGTTAGGAACATTATAAAAGTACAGATTCTTCCAAAATTAATACATAAATCTAATGTAATTTCAATTTAAAACACTTAACAGAGATGGTTATATTGTATTAAAGTTTTTATAGAATCTTAATTCCCTTGGGTCCTATCTTGTGTTTTAATATTTTCACAGCCTTTGTTATCTTCTAAAGGTATATAGGGGTGCATGTGCGTGTGTGTGTGTGTGTGCATGTGCACGAGCATGCGTATGTGTCTCACATTTCCACCAAGGGGAGGGTATGCTGTGACTTCAAGTTTTCAGTCATCTTCCTACCTCCTCTGTGTGGTAGAAGACCCCGGTGCAACAGAAAACTCTCTTCTGCACTAAAGGAGGCTGAGGAGGGATGTTTGCTCTGGTTTGATGATGGAGGGAGGTGGGAGACAGAGAGGGAGGGATGAAGAGGGAAAATAATAGTTTCAACTCTATGCTGGAGTTCATTTATTTTTACTGAAATATCTGAAGGCAATTTTACTCCTTAACATGACGACTCCCTGTCATCTACACGAGGAATGTACATTCGCATTAATATAACTTAAACCTCATTTCTTACAAACAAGTAACCTTAGGCTAAAATAGCATGTGCCTGTCTTGAGAGCTTCCTTACATTGTACACAGTTTTCCTCCCTCAGCTGGTGATGAAGAACACCTTGCTCAAATGTCCTCTTTCTAATTCCTACTTCTCTCCCCTTGGTCCACAACTGGTTTGCAGTGTGACAGAGGTGTGGCAGCACCTCAGTTCAGATACCCTCAACAAAATCAACTAAGGAGAAAAATGAACCTTTATAGGTCAAGTTGCCTCTAAAGATGCTTAGAAAGACTAAAGCACTGGGAAGTCTGACACTGACTTTGTGCCCCACTCCAGGTCATTTTGCCCATAATTCTTAGAGACTCCTTTTGCCTCTCAATGACAACGTGCATTTTTCTTCCTTAGTAAAAATAATGTTATGTAAACAGTTTTCTCTCATCAACACATTATCCAAAAAAAAAGGATAGAAAATATTAATATCTCATTCAAAATTTCACTATATTGAAACTGCAATCTAAAATTTTACAGAAGATAACAATTAATTTATTACAAATCTGTCATTGCAACTTCTTAAAATCACAAATAATAAACTCTCCTAGGCACATTTTCTTTAAATTGTAGGGTTTGGAAGGGAGGCTTGCTGTGTTTTACATAAAAGAACTCTAATAGCTTCAAGGATCCCTGTTGAAAATTAGTCTTTGTAAAATCAGCCATCTGTACAGACAGAAAGTACACAGACAGCTTAATTTGCCTAATCGACAACTTTAAACCTTCATTCCCAAACCCATAACACATTCCAACTCATTAAAAGTTGTATTGCTTGTGTTTGTTATCTGTGAATAGTGCCAGCTGATGCTACAAAAGATCGCAATCTGAGCAAAGCATCCTTTTTGGGAAAAATACAACAGCTGCTGTCCAGGCAACAGTATTATTTATTATGTTCAATTACTAAAGCAAAAGAAAATATAAAGTGTTTGAAATCGGCCAGCTAATAAACACCCACTATTTACTGCTTAATCACCACCAGGAAATATTTTACATCATAAACATCAGCTGATAAACAGAACATTTTTATTATTCTCACTAAACACAGAGGTGTTTCTCAGTCAATAGATACTCAATTCATACTTTAAATCCCTCTCCTCCTTCAACAAGAATCGTTCATGAGCACCTATGCATCAGGCACAAATCCTTTATGAGGTATCCATATAGTCAACATTTAGTGAGTTCTAAATTTTCATATTCCAAAACATATGATCATTTTACACGAAATCCAATTTCTTATGATGCTAATCAGTAGATATATTCTTTAAATTAATGGTCACATTTTAAATCTAATCCCATTAAGTGAATTCATTTAAAGCAAATATGAATTAGCTCCTACACCATGGACAACACAGATTTCCCTCTGGAATAACTGTCTCCTGAAGTCTTTCATTAAAACCCACCTCAAATAAAGCTCAAGGCAAGAAGAAACCCCTCAAATCGTTTTGTTATTCCAAAACCCACTTTGAAGCCCCAACGAGTGAAACGGAGTTTGAATAGTTAATTATATTCTATTAAACATGCCAATAGCTTTATCAGAATATATGTGTTTGCCGGGTTAGGAAGGCAGGTCGCTTACCTGTTTCCTGATTTTGACTTGCTCTGACAGCAAGGTTATTGGAAAGGTCAGGACACAGCGATGACTCTGTGCTGGGAGCACGTGGGTTTGGAACGGTTTCCTGCCTCTACATGAAGCATCACAGAAAGCCACTAAAATTGTTTGACTTCGGGAAATGGCTGGGGTAAGATGAGCCCAGCTGGCAAAACAGTAAAACTCACTTTACCCCACAACAGCACAGTCAAGCCAGCCTCTGCTTCTGAGCTGTTTCACTAATTTCCTTAAAATCTTCTAAACCTTATTTCATCTGTTTGAAGAAAAACCTGATTTAAGCAAAGTTCGAAATCCTTTGGAGGCACAGGTGTTCAAACTAGAAGACATAAGAATCACCTGGAGTGTCTCATCCCAGTCCTTCTGAATCAATATCTTTGTGGGGTTGGGGGTGGGGAGTGCACTTGTTTTTATACTTGCCTAGGTATTTCTGGAAGAGTTAATACTGTTGTAAAAACACTGATCTAGAATGCAAACGTGTGCTCCTTAATGAACAGGTATAAGAAATGACTGCCTCATTCTTTTCATTAAAAGAAATCAGATAGGCATTTAAAGTCTCTTGGAAGAAAAAGCTACCAAAAGAAAAAGAGTTGAGGTCTGTCTCTGGCTGACAGCTAGATCACTTTTCACTTTAGCCGAGACCAACTAATACCAGCATTTCTTCAAATATGATGCCATCAACTCTACTCAGTTAAATCCTAGAAGGAAGAAGAGTGAGAGAAAATGTCACAACCCGAAAACTGATTTCCACCATTTTGAGCTCTTGGTGCAGAAATAGCTTGAACGAAGAGCATGATTCGGAAGAAAAGAGTAAAAGAGTCAGTGTTCCTCATAGGCAGAGAACTGAAGTCCTTAAAATCAGACTCCAAGCTCCACAATGGGTGGGACAAAAGCAGGATGTGTCAGATGCCAGCTGTGTCCTTCATATCTCAGCCCTCAGCTTGGTTCTCCCCTTTGATTGGGAGAAAGGCCCATACACCAGGAGGTCACACCAACACACTCCTTTCATAAACCAAGGGGATATGAGCTCATCCTGCAGCCTACCTTCACCTTTCCCACCTCAGTCTTCCCTTAGTTTTTGGAAAGGTGTGGTGTAAGCCAATGTCATTTTGCTGGAGCATGATTAACTGGAAATATATTGAAGTAAACATTAGCATTAACTTCACTTTTAAGAATTGTAGTGGTTAATTTTGTGTCAACTTTAGTGGGACCTGGAGTCCAAGAATAAACTTTGTTTCTGGGTATGTCTGTGAGGGTGTTTCCAGGTGAGATTAGTGTTTTAGTGAACTCAGTAAAGGAGACTACCCTCCCCAGTGTGAGTGGGCATCATCCAATCCATTGAGAGCCCAGGTAGAACAAAGAGGCAGAGGAAGGGGGAATTTGCTCTTATTGCCTGAATGCTTGAGCTGGGACATCAGTCCTCTGCTCTTGACTGAGATGTGCACTATTAGCACTCTGGTTCTCATAACTATTCCATCAGCTTTCCTGTGTCCCCAGCGTATAGACAGAAAACTGTAGGACTTCCCAGTCTCTATATTTGCTAAGCCAATTCCTTATAACTTTTTAAATATACATACATACATATACATCTATATGTATATACATATATAGGTATACATACATATACTGTTGGTTCTATTTCCCTGGAGAACTCTAATATGCAAATCTAATCTGAACTCCAGACTAAATGTCTAACAAGCATCTTAGAGAAGATAAGATCAATAGATCAATATTTGGTCCTTTCAATGGTTTGTCCAGGAATTCCCTTGGAGACACATCAATACGGAACCTGTTTTGCCCCCTCATCACACGTTGGTAGAGCTGACATAAGTCTCTGACCAAGTCTTAAACCAAGCTTGTGGCAGGCAAGTACAAAATAAATCTGAGACTTCTGAGATCTAGCTAAGACTTCCTATGAAGAGATCAGAAACTCGAAATATTGACTACAGCTGGGACTAAACTAAAGCAAAAATACCCATGAAAAGGCTAAGCCTTGGCTTGAGCTTATCTGACCACAAATGGACAAGTCTGTCACCTCGACTTGCCGGCCTCCTGGTCAATGAGAGTCAAGCCAGCAGAGTGGGAGACATCCAGGAAGGACAGCAGGAGGTATGGTAAGTGGGAAGAGTCAGAAAACATCCTTGGATACAAGTGATCCACAGGAGTCAATGTAAGCAAATAGCACCTAGGCAAAACTGCCCCGTAATTGCCAGAAATTATGGTGATACTTTTAGATACCCACATTTGAAGAACAAAGGGTGCAAGTGGAAAATCCCTACTGAAAGCTAACTTATGTATTTATCTAACTTATTTATATATGCTTATGTATGTATCTTATAAACGAGGCCTACCATTCATACAAGATCAACAAATGAGTCTATATATGGCAAGTGGCCTTGTCAGTTTCAGAGTGTAATTAGTGTGAACACTAATTAATTTGGTTTTACCATATTTATATTGATTAGTATAAATCAGTAATGAGTGCCTGTCCCATATTTCAGATATTCCCAGGAGTGATAAAAGAAAAATTAACATGCCATAAAACTACCAAGATGATGGTACAAGATCAATGTCGTGTCCAAGGGAGAGATTACAGTCATGGGTTCTTAGTTTCTGTTTTTGGTTGGGCCAGTAAAGCCCCTTCTTCGTCCCTCTTTTCCACATATCACTAGAGATAGAAGCTAAAAACCATGGCTTCAGGCTGCTAAAATCCTAAAACAAAATAAACCTAAACAACCAAAACAAAATAAGTTGTGTTGGACAAGCTTGGTGTAGATGTCGAAAATGGCCCCAAATTCCCTGCAAGGAAAGGGACTCTGCCATATGACTATGGCAAAATTAGTTAGACATATGGTAAGCAGTGTTAGCCCTACTGTAAACCTTGAATATAAATTCTACATTATGCTATGATTGTATGGATAGTGATATAGTTTGACTGTGTCTGCATAACATCTCAACTTGAATTGTATCTCCCAGAATTTCCACATGTTGTGGGAGGGATCTAAGGGGAGACAATTGAATCATGGGGGCCGATCTTTCCCGTGTTATTCTTGCGATAGTGAGTAAGTCTCACGAGATCTGATGGGTTTATCACGGGTTTCTGCTTTTGCTTCTTCCTCATTTTTCTCTTGCCACCACCATGTAAGAAGTGCCTTTTGCCTCCTGCCATGATTCTGAGACCTCCCCAGACATGTGGAACTGTAAGTCCAATTAAACCTCTTTTTGTTCCCAGTTTCAGGTATGTCTTTATCAGCACCATGAAAATGGACTAATACAGATAGTTTTAACAGCACTACTTCTTCTCCATAGCCACCACCAACAAACACACAGTAACAACAACCACAAAAATCCAAAGGATTCTCTTTCTCTCTTTGCGAGCTCTACTCTGCCTCACTTCCATCTTTAAAAAGAAGCAGAGGATCTGACTCCAGGCCAGTGTGATCCAGGGAGTCAGGGTGACAGGTTAATACATTCAAACTCTCTGCCCCTCTCCTTAGAGAATCTTACCTCGTTCCACGTCCCCAGTGGGAGCTGATTTGCCTACATGTCAGGGATTAGACTGTATTGGGAACATCATAGTTGAAAGTGAAACTGAGCCCTGGCTCCCTGTGAAAGCATTCAAGAAACCAGTTTCTTGAAACTAGTACGATTCTAGCCACAGCATATTTTCAGTTCCTGGTATTTCCATTAGGTAGAAAAAAAAAAATAGAATCTTGAAGCCAGGTCTCTCTTTTTTCCCCTCTTTTAACAACTAAACTGCTTTATACTAGCTTTTCCAATTGTACATTTTATGAAGCAACAGGAACAAACTGCTAAACTGGTGGAAGACCACAAAAAAATCCCAGGGAACAAACAGCCTGAGTTGTTCAGGTAGAGGATGCAGGTCCCAGATCCTAATGCACCTTCTCAATCTCCTTGGAATCTTTAAAATGCTATTTAAATGTACTATGCTGCTTTCTAAGTGTTAACCATGACAGATATAGACTCAAATTGCAGGCTGAGAAATGAGAGATTTGGAGATCTAAAATTAATAAAATCATCTCGTATGTATTCTTTTTAAATAATTCAGCAAATATTTACTGAGTTCCTGCTGTATGATAGGCATGGTACTAAGAGTTGAGAGTACAACCCAACAAGGAACCCGTCTGACAGACGACGAGTTGCCCAATTAGTAAAGATTTTTTCCACACAGCTTTATAAACAGAGTGTGCTCTTCACTCTTACTGTGGGCTTGAGCTGGGTAAGCTCACTAATCCAGTTCCCTGCTAGCGCTGTGATTCGGAAGTGCCCACCCACCCACGTAACCACATCCATCCACTCAAGATGCCTCTGAGGCTATGGATCAGTCCCACTGACCAAATTTCCTTTCTGTTTCCACAGGTGACATCTTCAGTTTCAAATCAAACAAGGTCATCTGGTAGCACATTTCTTAGGGGGGATTAATTTGTCAGACTGCAATTTTCTTAAGGACTTGCCTCACTGTAGATAATATCTGGGAAGCATGTCACTGTCTTCAGAGGAAGAGTGCAATATAAACATCAAACTTCTGGTGTGGTTGTTTCTTCATTGTCTATATTCTCACTCTTTGAGTTTCCTTTATTAGAGTTTTTTTGCTTGCAGGATCCTACATTCTTCCTGTTGATATTTAATCTGTGTGCAGAGCTGGGCAGGGAGAGAAGGGCAGAAGTAGTGGCGCATTTTGCCATGAGACAGGAGCCCACATGCTCTGAGCTTCAGGATTTCTTCCAGTTCTATGATTTGAACAAGAGCAGACTGAATACAGGAAATTACATATAGCTAAAGCATTCTTTCATCACATCTGTTGTGCCCTTGGTGGGGGCCAATAGGATACCAATGGGGTTCTTGAGTCCAAGCCAATGGCACAATGCTTAAGGTGAGTTTAAATTCTACCCAGAGAAATGGATCAAAGCCAGGAAAGTGTCACAAAAAGACAAATACAGTATGATTCCACTCATATGAGGTACTTAGAGTAGCAAATTCATAGAGACAGAAAGTAGAATGGTTGTTGTCAGGGCCTGTGGGGAGACAGCAATATTTAATGGGTACACAGTTTCCATTTTGCAAGATGCAAAGAGTGCTGGAAATTGGTCTCACGACAATGAGAATGTACTTAACACTGTTGAGCTGTACACTTAAAAATTATTCACATGGAAAATTTTATGTATATTTTACTACAATTTTAAGAAACAGAAAGGCCAAGTGTGCTGGTAGATTAAAACTGCCTTAGTGACATATGTTTATTGCAGCACTATCTATAACAGCAAAGACAAGGAATCGACCCAAGTGTCCATCAACAATGGATCAGATAAAGAAAATTTGGTACAGCTACACCACGGAATACTATGCAGCCCTAAAGAAGTATGTCCTATTGGGTACACCTGGACACAAAGATGGGCACAATAAACACTGGGAATTTTATTTAAAGTTCTGGAATACATGTGCAGGACATGCAGATTTGTTACATAAGTGGGAATTTTAAAAGCAGAGAGGGAAAGAGGGGGACAAGGGTTGAAAAACTACCCGCCAGGTACTATGTTCACTACATGGGTGGCAGGATCATTAGAAGCCCAAACCTCAGCATCACACAATATACCCATGTAACAAATCTGCACATGTACCCCCTGAATCTAAAATAAAAAAAATTAATGCTTTAATGAGGAAAAAAATGGAAAGCAAAGCCTCAAAACAGTCAGGAGCAGGGTACTCATGGGATGGGCGCAAGGGCTGCAGAGAAGAGAGAGTGCCCAGGACTTTTTTTCAAAGTCAATGTTTTATGTTCAAAATTTGCTGTTACTGGGAGCTGGCCATGCAGTGCTATCTGGTTGTCCTGGTTTGGAGTCACCAGTCACAGTGGGCATATTGATTATTGAAGGCCTCCAGTCTGCATTCGAGAGAAGAGGCATGTACCTCGGAGACACGTGGCTTCACATTTTAGGTCCTACTTCAGAACAGAGCGAAACTTTTCAAATTATGTTTAACGTGTTATTCCTTTGGACCTCACCAAATTGATCAGGAGCTTCAGAAAGTAAAGCATTTCTTCCTTGGTTAATGGCCTCCAGGAAGCAGAAAGAGAAGGAAAGGATTAAAATGACATGGCAAAAAAGAGTCAAAGAAAAATATGCAGTGTTACATTGTTCCATAAAAGTTTTACTATTTATTTAGAAATTCTTTGTGATGTTTGCAATTTTGCTTCTCAAAAATAATCTGGTCACTCCAAATTTAGACCAAAAAAGATTTTCAGGCTGGAAACCACTGTACCACCCTCTTCGGAGTGCCATAAATGTGCCTCCTGGACTTCAAGCTCAACCTTTGCAAAACTGAAGATAGACTAAACATACTTTTCCTCCTGAGTTCTCTTGAACTCTGGTGTGGTTCAAGCACCAGCATCCTCGCAGCCACCCTTGAACTTGAACTATCGGAGTCAAAGAACTTCTCCTCAACCCACACCAATTTGGTTGCCTAAGTCCTTCAACTGTGCGTTAAGGGTACTTGCTACATTCATCTCCTCCTCTCCACTGCCTCTGCCTCTGATCGAATCCAACTCTTAACATCAATCTTTTGCTTGGCATGCTGCTAGAACTTCCTAGCGGGTCCCAGCTTTCACTCTCCTGGTTTCCACTCCAACTTTTTAATAGCCATGGAGGTTGCATGATTATACTCCCTCCTTAAATGCCTTCAGTGGCTTTGTTTGGACGATCAAAGTCCAAAGTCCTTAGTCTCAGTTTTATGTTCCTACACAATCTTTTCCAAAACTTCTCTCCTAGTCCCATCTTCTGCTACATCCCTTTAGGTACCTATGCTTTGCCGTATCCAACTACTCTCCGTTCCGCATACATGCTAAGAAATTTTACACATCTGTGCTTTGATTATGCTCTTGCCTCAACCAGGATGTTTTTATCTTCCCTGTCTTTGTCACTCATTGAAATTCTACCCATGTTTTATAGTGTATCACAGACACTGTCTCCTCCATGAAACTTCTAAGATTTCTCATTGGAATGAATCATTTCTTGTTCACACTGAACTGCTATTAAATGCTTAATATGATATTTTTAGCATATTGTACCAAGTCACAGGTCCTGTTTCAGAAAGCTTACAGTGAGCCATAAAGAAAACATACTGTAGTCTTTCCGCTATTCTTGCCTATATTTGTTGTTTACATTTTTATCTCCCCAACAAGATGTTAAATTTCTTTGTGTTAGAAGACATGTCTCATTAACTTCCTTTAAACCACTATTGATGAAGTAACAGTGTTTTGAATTTAATAGGTACTCAATAAAAATAAATGAATGGAATAATTCATCTTTACATGCCAATTTACTATGTCATTACATTCTAGCCTTTTAAAGCAACAAAAGATATGATTTCACCTTTGTGTTTCATTCTCACCAAGGAATTCAAAGTTACTCATTTTGACATTTTTTAAGGCCAGTGGCTAGACAACTTAATATATAATAAGTAGTAGCTTTTCTCTTTCCCAGCAACATCTAGTCAGAAGCGAGGGGAAAATGTCTAATTCACATTAGCTACAAAATTATAAAATATTTGAAAATAAATTTACCAAGAAGGATACAGCACCAATATAAAAGCATAACTACAACACTTTATTGAAGGGCATAAAACTAGTTCTGAATAAATAGAAAGATATACCATGTCTCCGGAAAGAAATAATTAAAATAGTAAAAATAAAACTTTTCAAAATTAATACATAAATTTAAATCTACCCCACTTGGCAAAAAAAAAAAAGTTCAGTGGATTTGCCAAGTTATATAAAATCAAGCCATATATGCATCTCAAAAATGTTACACACATTCCTAAAAGTAATACTTATTTTTTAAACACCAGTGCCACTAGCCTTATGTGCCAGAATATTATATGCAATTGTATGGTATGGACATTTTCTAGGCATTTCCAAGAATGTTCTTAAAAAATTACATTCCTCCATAATGCTCTGTAGAGAGGCTGAATGTGCAGAAATTAGCAGCAAAATCTTCAGTAATAATGTATTCCAAATTCCTGTTTTTTAAAGGTAGGTAACTTTATAGCTTTGAAGGACAATCCACAAGATCCATCAAAGAATCCTCTGTCATTTGTGAGTATTTGCCTTAACCAATGTTTAAAAGATGGTAGAAGGAAAGATACAGGAGTATCTTTGGTGGGTATCACAGATTATTATTCAGAAATATTCACACTCGCTATCTCAGACTTGGCCATGTGAATTGTTTTTGCCAAGAGAACGTTAGCCGGTGTGACATGGCCAAAAGCTTGCAAATTACTTGCATAACTAGCCTTGCTCCCTTTCACTTCTGCCATTTCTACGAGAAGAGCATCCGTGGGTGAGCCTAAGGGTCCAGGAAAAAGAAAGACACTTGGGAAACAACTGCTCCAGCAAGACCACCCCAATTGGGTGCAACCTAAAAAAAACTCATAGACGTGTGAGCTAAATAAATGCTTACTACAGTATGCCTCTTAGATTTGGGGCCTGTTTGCAATGCAACAATATAATACAGTAAGCCCTCTCCCCCATGTCACTGTAATCTGGTAAACAACATCTTCATCTTCACCTTCAGGCTTAGTGCCACACCTAATATCTTGTGCTAGATATCTCATATTTGCTCCTTCAAATCCATGCTCCGTCTTTCGCCAGTCTGCTTTCTTCTCAGGGACACTGACCTGGATGAACTGTGTTGACAGACTCCCTTTCCTCAGGTTTCCAGTAGGGCTCAGCCAATGGGAAGCCAGAAAAAAAAAAAGAGAGACAGAGAGATGGCTAAGAGAGTGGAGAATGAGGTCTGGTATTTATTCCGTTGACTTCCTGCTTGTGATATCACCTTAGACTTGCTGTGTCTCTTGACCAAGCATCATTTCTCTCAAGGCGACTCCTCTGATTCCTTCTGCATTCTGGTAACAGCTCCCTCTCTTGTCTATCTGGGCCTAGAGTGGTAATGGTTCTACTGCCACTAATCCCAGGTTACTGCACCAATTCCTGGGGTCCCCTATTCCCCAGAACATTCACTTTTGCAGATGGTCCCCTTGCAAATAGATCTTTCTGGAAAGGTCCTAATTTGTGTGTATCACCTCTTTCCTGTTGGAATCCTGACTGATACATGTCACCTCTGGATCTCTCACACCTTCTGCCTAGCATCACTTTTCTGATGACAACTTACCTATTTTATTCTTCCTCTCATTTAGACTTCGGCCTTATCAATCCACTCTGTCTGATTTAACATCTCTTATATTGGACATGGTCAAAGAGTCAGTCACTGATCTAACTTTAATTGAGTATTTACTAAGTGTTACTAGGCATTAGAGATACAGCAGACTCTGCCTTCAAAGACTTCATCATATAGTCGGAGAAACAGACAAATCAAATTAAAAATACAATGTGGCAAGAACAATAATAGGGATATACACAAAATGCTATAGAAGCCATAGAAGAAAGGTTATGCAACACAGGACATCCATAAAAAGTAGGAGCTATGTCAGTAATGATGAGAGAGATAAGGTAATAATGTGTGGGAACTGCAGAGACAACTAACAGTCAGGGAAATGCAGGGTTGTGTATTTCTAGGTGTGCACATTTGACCAGATACAATTATTTGTTTTATACAGTGGTATTCCATAAATTATTTCTTTTTTATTGATACATAATATTTGTACATATTTATGGGATACATATGCTATCTTGACACATGCATACAATACCTAATGATCAAATCAGGACATTTAGGATATTCATCACCTCAAACACTGATGTCTTTGTGTTGAGAACATTTCAAAATTTTCTCTTCTAGTTATTTTGAAATGTACAATGTATTGTTATTAACTGTAGTCACCCTACTGTCCTACTATTCTATTAAACACTAAAACGTATTCATTATATCTAACTGTATTTGTACTCATTGACCAACCTCTCTTCGTTCCCCATCTCCCCACATACCCTTCCCAGCCTCTAGTAACTATCATTTTACTCTACCACCATGAGATCAGCATTAGGCTTCTGCACTTGTCTTTCTGTGTCTGGCTTATTTTGGTTAACATAAAGATCTCCAGTTCCCTTTGTGTTGTTGTAAATGACAGGATCTTATTCCTTTTTGTGGTTGAATAGTATTCCATTGGGTGTATGTATATACATATATGTGTATATATGTGTGTGTATCACATTTTCTTTATCCACTCATCCATTTACAGACATGTAAGCTAATTCCATATCTTGGCTATTGTGAATAGTCCTATAATAAACATGAGGGTGCAGATATCCCTTAGATATATCAATTTCCTTTCCTTTCCTTTGAATATGTATTCAGTGGGATTGCTGGGTCATATGGTAGTTCTATTTTTAGCTTTTTGAGAAACCCCATACTGTTTTCCATATGACTGTATTAATTTACATTTCCACCAACAGTGTATAAGAATTCTCTTCTCTCTGCATCCTTGCCAGCATGTATTTTTTGTCTTTTTGATAATAGCCATTCCTACTGGAGTAAGATAATATCTCATGGTGGTTTTAATGTATATTTTCCTGATTATTAGGATTTTGAGCATTTTTTCATATACCTGTTGGCCATTTGTATATATTCTTTCGAGAAATGTCTATGGAGATATTTTGCATGCTTTTTAATGGGATTTTTGTTTTGCTGTTCTTGTATATTCTAGATATTAGTCTTTTCTCAAGTAAATAGTTTGTAATATTTTCTGCCACTGAACAGGTTGTCTTTTCTCTCTGTTGATTGTTTCCTTTGCTATGCAGAAGGTTTTTAGTTTAATATGATCCAATTTGTTTGTTGACTTTTATTTTTTGTGGCCTGTGCTTTGGAGGTCTCAGCCATAAAATCTTTGCTCAGGCTAATGTCCTGGAGCATTTTCTCTCTGTTTCCTTCTAGTAGTTTTATAGGTTCGGGTCTTACATTTAAGTTTTTAATCCAAATAAATCATTCCTTTTGAACAAAAATTCAAAGACTTTGAAGCCTGAAAGCCTCTAAATCAAACAATAATTGAAAAGAAGTTGGAAAACTGGAACTGCTAAACTCTATGAACAAGAGGTAATAAAAGCAGAAGAACTAAACAACGGAACAGGAAATAATGAATATTTGTGTTGCTTGGAAATAATAGCATTAACTAAACTAGCTGTGAAACTGAAGAGCAGCTTTCAGCAACCACATACACTAGCAGGTAGAGGCAAAGGCAAAAGAAGCTCTGTTCTAAAATAAAAAAAAAAAAATCAAGAATACATGTGGCTTGATAAAATACCTGCTCTAATTACACTGGACAAGATTTACTACAAAAATATTTTCTTTGCCTGAGTTTTAAAGACTGTATTGTGCATAGAAGCATAATTAACACATGTTTTTTTAAAACAACTATTCAAAAAAATCAATAAGTGGTTACTGCTCCTATAATTTTGAAATGATCAGGGAGACAGTCTATAGAAGCAGTGGATGGTTTGAGGAAAGGAGTCAAACATGTCTCTGGCCTAGGGAGAAGCAGTCCTCAGCAGAGAAGCAGAGAGTTTGCAGGAATTGACAGGACTCAGTAATTACCAACTGTCATTATCTGAGCACCTATTCTTTTGTGCTTTCTGCTATGGAATTATGCTTATTCTTATTTAGAGTTGACATTTATTAAGTCTTCTTATGGCCCAGGAATTATGCTATAAATTTTATTAATAAAAGTACTATAAAACTGATTACTAGTAAACAAAATTATTAATTTTAAAAGGTAATTATTGAACACTTGCTATGTGCCAGATATTATGCCAAGTGTTTTATATACTTATTTTCCATTTATAATTAACTATCTGGGTTTTATATTCATCCACTCAATAAGTGTTTTACTCTTTCTTCCATACACATTTATATTATGTGAACTGTTTAAAAGAACATTATGAGTTTTGTGAATGAACAAAAAATACATAGACCCGTGCTAGTTGGAGACACTGAAGTCCCTGTGCTCAACCTGGAGATAGAACCATGAGCAAAATAGGCAAGAGGACTGTTCTCATGAAGCTCTAATAAGGAAGACAGACAATTACAAATAAGCAAGTAAATACCTAATATATTGGATGGTGACAAGTCAGGAAGTGAAGATAAATGAAGGAGAGTAAGGAAAGAAGATAAAGATATGGAAGTGGGTGGGGGAAGGTGGCTGGAGGGACTCTTACACAAAGTGGTAGGAAAGGTCTCTATTTATGAAAAAGAGACATTTTAGCAGAGACCTGAAACAGGTAAGGATAGAATTTTTCCAAGCAAAGCTAACAAAGATAGATGCCATCATTAGACCTATTTTACAAGTGAGGAATCAGGACTGACAGTGAGGGGCACAGACAGCAATGTTCATCAGATATTCCATTTGTTCCTCTACATTTCCCTGGTCCTCTTTCAGTTACAAAGCATAATGACAAATTAACTGGAAATGGTTACAGTACAATATGTTAAGTTTGAGTAATCCGTGTTTTATTTTCAGAATCCTATGCCTTTTATTACAAAATTAACAATGTTTTGTAAACCACTCAAGCAATATAGAAGCATGCTAAGAGAAAGTAAAATTCTCCCTTAATCCAACTTTCCAAAGTTACCATAATTAATAAGCCTGTGTCCTTCCAAATACTTTGTTATATCAGCATATTATTATATAAAAATAAGTATGTCAATTTCATAATATATCTTAAAATTAGCTGAATATCAGTGGAGTGGCAGTTGAAGTGAGATGGACATTCTGGGGTAGGAGATGTAGCAGTGCTGGTTTTGATACTGAGCATCAGCACCTGTGGTCCCTCTAATAGAGATTCAGAGTTTATAGAGCTTGGCCCTGGTGATGGTGGAACAATCTTCTCACTGAGCCTGTTTCTGGGACATAATTTTTGGGCACTGTTCTCTGCTGCTTAGCCTCCAAGCCTAGTTCTTCAATCCTTCTTGCAATTCTGGACAATGCCCAATTTCATTTGTAAATTGAAATGTTAAATTGGAAGTAGAGACTGAAAAGCACCAGAATCCAATTCTCAAAATATTCCTAAATGAGGAGCCAAACCAAATTGCAGAAATTTCCAAGCGGGTGGCTGAGAACCAACATGCTGTTTACACTTTAAAGAAATTGTTTTTCTGCTTGAATTAACCAGAGTTCATTTCTACTCATTGCAACTAAGTTACCTGACGACACGATGACCTTAATTAACCCCTGGCCAGAGTTGATTGGTCAAAAGATGGAAACCTCAACCCACCTTGACTGTCTTATTATCCAGTTCTGCATTACAACATTTAGTGGCCTAAAATGGTGATTCGTTTTCTCCCAATGTTCAGTGGGTGGCTGAACTCAAGTAGGAAGTGTCACTTGGGCTCTCTCAGGTACTTGCAGTCGGATATCAGTTGGGCCTGCAGTCATCTGAAGTCTCAGCTAAGCTGGATGTTTAAGATGATTCACTTATATGCCTGGAAGCTGTTACTCACTGCCCACTGGGATCTCGGTTCAGGCTATTAACAAGTGCATGCTACATGGCATCTCCATGTGGTTTGAGCTTCTCGCTACATAGTGAGAAGTTCCAATAGAGAGCATCTAATAACTAGAATTCCAAGAACCCCAGGTGGGAAGATGCAAGGCTTCAAAATTCACACAACATCACACCCCGTTCAAGACAGAGCCACAGAAACCGCTTAAATATACTACAGGTCTTAGATTTAGACCTGTAGTATAAGGGCGTGTGGCCGGCAGAAAAATGGTCCTCCAAAGATGTCCATGTTCTAATCCACAGAATGTTACCTTATATGGCAGAAGGAGCTTTGCAGATGTGATTAAGTGTCTAAACCTTGAGATGGGGAGATTTTCCCTGTGCCCAATTTAATCATATGTGTACTTAAAAGTGGAGAAACCTTTCTCAGCTCCAGAGAAACAGACAGATGGCAACATGAAGACTCGGCCTGTCATTGCTAGCTTGAAGATGGAGAAAGGGATCTCCAAACCAAGAATGCAGGCAGCCTTGAGAAACCAGCAAATGCAAGTAAATGGATTCTCCCCTAAAGCTTCCAGAAAGCAATGCAGCCCTGCTGGCATATTGATGTTGGCCAAGTGCTACCTGTGCTGGACTTAGGATCTACAGAACAGTAAGATAATTCATGTTAACCTACAAAATCTATAGCAATTAGTGATAGCAGTGATAGGAAACTAATTTACTAGACGGCATGGCTCATTGGGATATTATCTTTGAACACCAGGTACCACACCTGACCTATGAGAGCCCTTTCTTAGAAGTTCAGAATTGCAGCTAAAAAATCAACCTCTTAGGTGAAAAAGATTTAAATCCACAAAAATGTTGGTGGCGGTCTGTTTTCTACCCTGTGCTCTGTAATCGAAATACTGTATAACACCTACAACTTTTGAAGTGAATTAATGATAGCAACACTAATTGAAAATGAAAACTCTCAGACCCTTAACCTGTTATTTTATCTCCACTGCACAAAAGAGGCTTTATCCATTTACTTAAACAATCAGCCTATTTCTTCCAACAATGAGACCATTTAAATCTAGAAATAGTCATTTGCTTTAATAAGTAAGTTCCTTAGGTAAGAAAGAAATATATACGTATGCTTTGGTAGATATAAAATAAGTGTTCAAATGTAACTGACTTTAAGCAGGAACTAGACAGTGTGAAGTGGGATATCTGGAGAACGGGGTTTAAGAGACTAAGTATTTAGGCATCTGAGTTACCCACCTGACCCAAAGGCGACCAGGCTATGACAACACACAAGATAACAAGTTGAAGAAAGAAGGAATATTCAGGAGTTTTTTGCACAAGTTTTTCTATGATTATATGTTAAGTCTGGTTATAGGATAGTAAGATAAAAATCAACTGAATTCTCAACAGTTAATTTTTTTTAGTGTTTCTGTTATTCAAACAAACAAAAATTGAAATATGAATTTAAAGAGTGTGGGATTGTCCTGTCTCCAATCACTACTTTACTCTTCTCCTTCCTACTCAGCAGCACTTAACTTCCCCAGAAAATGCATAATGAGATGCTGAAGATTATGTTAGTGGAAAACTGCTTTTTTAACTTATTTGGAATAAACATCGTTTACCGTGAAGATTTTAAAAACTGAGCCAGAGTCTTCCTTTGATACTAACAAAATTTTGGTGAACAAAGGAAAAGGTTGTGTTTTAAATGTGCATTTCTCTATCCTTCTCATTTAGACAGGGGGCAGATATGTAAGAGTCAGGAAGATGTCAGAAAGTTACTTTAATAAAATAAACTTAAGTTAGTTTTATAGGCAAGATTAAATTAGTGAAGCTCCTGAGTGATCCAAGAAGATAAAGGAGTTCAAACTTCATAAACTCACTTGTAGTACTGTTTATTACAGTTATTACACAGTTGAACTTGTTAACTTTTTTTAATTTCAAAAGAAAAACAAATACATCCCAAGAATATCTTTATTGATTTTATACTCTTCTGGCTTTATTTTTCTAATAATAAATGTTTTAAAGGTTGCCTTTCTACTTTAGTCCTTTAAGAAATATTATATAGAGAGATGAAAAATCTATCATCAGAGCATTTGAAAAAATAATCCCTTTTCTATGACCAACCACTTCCCCAAAAAGAGGTGTCGGCTCCTGTTTCTTTCTATTTCAGTTAATTGCATAAGATAATCTCGCGCATCAGAACCGAAAATCTCAGAGGCAAGAAACATTGACTCCTCTCCTTTCTTTCCCCTCCCACTTCCAGGATCAGCCAATGGCTCACGTTCAGTCCACCCCTCCAAGCTTTCTTTTCCATTCCCATTGTACTCCAGATTCTCAGGTCCTTGTTACCTCGTCTGAATGATCATAAAAGCCTCCCAACTAGTCTCTGCCTCTGGTCTTTACCTTCTACAATCCATTCCTTCACACAAAGTTAGATTCCTAAAATCCAACCTTGAGGGCAGAGTTTTAAATTCCTAAAACCCGTACTTGATCACTTCCTACAATGGCATCTGTTGCCCACAGAATAAACCACAAATTCTTCATAATAATACAAGCCCTCATAATTTGGGCTCAGTGTCTCCTATCTCATCCCCCATGTTACTCTCCCACTCCTCCTTCTCCCTCTCACCTTTAGCCTCATCCCAAACAATATCTGAACATACACTGCAATTTTTCTACCTTTATTTCTCTACGTAGAATACCTTTCTTCTTTACCTCAGTGTTTTCAAATTCTGTCTTCTCTATGAAGCTTTGACACTCACCCAAGTTGAAATAATGTCTCCCACATCTATGTACTGAGCTACTTCATTTGTATGTCTGCTACATCCTCCATCACAGGCTGACCTGTGGTATATATGTTTGTGCACCTAAGAACAGGAATTGTACCTCACTCTCCATAATATAGAGCTTTGCTTATATTAAACTTTGTTCAGTAAACTTTGGTGGAATTGAACTCAAAAGGGCCAAGCTAGAGAGAAAAATGGAGTTGGGACAAGGGGAGGGATAGTCTACTAAAATGAAAGGTTATCATTGCAATTTGACAAATTCTAAGTTTATTTATGCCACAAAGAGTTTACCCAATAGCTACTGATTAGACCAAAGAAAAACTAATGTCAAACAAAAAGATTAGTGACAAAATCAATTCTATTCTTTTCACAATTTTCATTTCAAAATATTCATTCTATTATCCCAGGGATTTCCAAGCAAAACTTGAAGGACTGGCTGAAACTGAGTCATGGAGGCCACATGTGTTATCTTTAGCACACGCTGCACAGTAGTATGACCAGAATCTTCCACACACATGCTATTAGCCACAGAGAACCTAGCTGTGACCCAGTTGCAGTGGCAGGGGTGTGGTTTGAAGGAGCTGGGGTTACTGTGTAATGATATTGACAGTTTCTTAACATCTCCAATAATATCATGCAGGAAATTGATTCTACTTATTAATACCCCTCTGCCAACACCCACTGTGAACTTCCCCAATATGCTAACAGACAATACCCACACCAGCCAGAAATAAGAAATATCATGGGTTCTGCCCATGAGTGAGCTATGTCACTATGACATAGTGATGAAGAGAACCGGTTTTAGATTTAGATCCTGACTGCACCTCTTACTAGCTTGGGAAAATTATATAAACGATCTGTGTCTCAGTTTCCTCACCTTTTAAATGAATATAATATAGTCCCTACCTTTGTTTCCCCCAATATTGTAAATATCTTATGTATGTTACCAATTTACATATGTAAAATATGATTATTACTAGCAAGAGTAAGCACTCAATAAATATTTGTTTTCATTATTATTATTTTATTTACTGGAGAAACATGTAAAAGAGAATATAACTAAAATCAATAATATAAAGGAGAAAATGGCATAATTGATATTTTTATTGGTAACATCTGCACACAGAATTAAGAAGACTCCAAAAAATAAAATAAAATCAAGATCTGTTCTCATCGGATTCATCTGGCAAAAGTTCCAAATGTCTTTATTTATGAAAATTAATGTGTGTCTTTTCATCTCACCCACAAGGAAAGCTCTTAAAATTTAATTGATTATGATTATTTTTACCCTTTTCTCCATCAAACTCTAGGTGGGTTAATATGAGCACCAGATGTTGGCCTGGCACATTCTCCTCCCTCCACCAACAGTCTTTTAGGGAAAAGTGAAGAGGTTAGAGGAGGAAGATAGGGGTTCACACTCAGTGGTCAATAGGGGCAAACGATGAACACCCCAGAACTAGGCAAAAAACCCCAAACTGTCACTTAACCATCACTTTCTGAATAATTATGGGTTGATTTTAGTAAACAATAAACTGAAGATGTATTTGAAATTGTATGTTTCCGGCAGCACATCATAAGCAGTGGTGATTTAAATTTGGTATAGTTGAATTTCTACTGCTCTTGAGGCTGTATCTCTATGCCCAAATGGTAAAATAATCAACAGATTCCATAAAATAGTATTATAAGAAGTCATTTGATTTCTAGCAAAAAAAAAAAAAAATCTTGGCTTTCACAGTGGTATTTGGAAGGCTGTTTTAGAATAAATTTTATTAGCCTGAAAAAGACAGTAAATGAGCATCCCAGCTGTTATTCCATGAAATAGAGCAATGAGATTGTCTTTCCTGGGTTTTTTTCCTGCTTCATTATGTATGTTTAACTACTAAGTTAGTTAAATAACTACTAGTTTAGTCATTCTCAATATTTAACTTTTAAACTACATTAACCTTAAAGAGTTAGACTAGAGGAGAAGGTGGCAGTGTTTCTAAAGGGGCAAGATATACTAATATGTTTTATTGATTGTCTTTCCATGTTTGACTTCCAGAACTACTTTTCCATTTCTGGAATTCATAATAAAAATGTGTATATCTTCTTAGAAAGCCATTTTTTAAAATTATTTATTTATTTTTTAAAAATTGACACATAATTGTACATATTTATGGAGTGCAGGGTGACGTTTGGATACATGTATACATTATGCAATAATCAAATGAGAGTATTTAACATATCCACTACCATATATTTATCACTTCTTTGTAAAAATGATAAATGAAAACATTCCAAATCTCCTCTTCTAGCTATTTTGAAATATACAATATTGTTAACTATAGTCCGCCTAATCTGCAACAAACACCAGAACTTATTCCTCCTGTTTAACTATAACTTCATACCTGTTGAGCACTCTCTCTCCATCTCCCTCCACCCACCCACGAAAATGCCCACTGATGTTCTAGGTGTCTCATAGTCATGTAATGGTCTCTGCAGTGAAATGAAAAATAAAGTAAACTTGTTTGGGACCATGAAATAATTCCATGTCTTGGTATTATCCATGTGCCAAAAATTAGAGATAACTACACACTTATCAGAAAAAACACTTGAAAACCGATAGCCCCATTTTTTATGCATTTTCAGAGCTATATAACCTCTACCCAGAAAGCCATAGGAATATGAAGAGTCAAGGCAGTTATGTTTGTAATTTCATTATTACTCAAGTGGATATGAGTTATATTTCCTCCTTGTCAGTATAAGATGTCACAAGTATGGAGCTGTGTATCAGGACATAGATTTTTCTCCATGCCTCCTCTGCTGGAAAAGGCGGTTTCCTGTCCATGCAGTCTTTTGATCTCCACTTGGCTGCATAAGAATGGGTCTTGGGCCTCGAACACCTTCTTACCCAGATATAAAGAATCCTCACCGCTCAAGCTGGGCTATATCTGTCCTCTGCAGGGAGGATACAGGGTCCTTCTTTCTGCAGCACTAGAGGAGCGCATGTGGCCAATAGCCCTGTGTTGGCTGCCAGGAGGGACCTGTGGGACATGGGGGACCAGTGCCCACTACTGAAGCTGATCTTGCTCTCTTTATATGAGGAAAGCGTGGTTCCATCTAGTATATTGCGTTTTTGTGTTTTTCTTGGTGACTCTGACACCAAGGTGCAGTGGGCAAAAGTGTTAGACTTTTACTTATGGTGACAGGCAACCCATGCCACTTGTTTATAAAATCCTCATAGTAGGGACTTTCTCTTACTCTCTATGTTGTGTTTCGCTGTGTTAGAAGGAGCTCGATTCCAGCATCTTTGAACATGATCCACAAGAACTTGTTTAAAAATGGTGAGAAGTGAAAGCCCATTCGTTTCCTGACTTTCTAATGCCTAATGATATGAAGCTGAGCAATTTATCTATGCTTGTCTGGGTGCTTTAATTTTTTTCAGAAGGAAGATATTAAAAAAGATTGTGAGAGCTAATACAAGCATAATACTCTACTTGGGAATGTTTATGAATCATCCCTCTATAAATACAAACATTATATCATAAAAGACAATACTTGCTGTGTTGCATAAAATAATAAAATGTCTTGAAATCAGTAAAATTTATTATCTGTAAATGTTTTCCTAAAAATAAGGTGCTCAGCACAACTGTAATGGTGGCCATATGATTTTGTTATTGTGAATTTTGTTAGTGAACACTTCAAAACATTCTGGGATCAGAATTTCATCACAAATGACCTCATATCCTCTCCTCTATTTCTAGGAGTGGGACACATGTGTGTGGCTGTGTTAGGCGCCATGATGCAGTACTGTCAGCCCATGAGACAGTCTGAGAGTTCATAGTTTTACTAAAATGTGATTATCCTTTAGAAAAAGATGGGGAAGAGAACATAGTATTCAGTTTTACCACTGACCTTGTTAAACAGCAAAACACCTCTACATTAGAACTTTAAGTTCCCTCATGAGCTCATAAACTCCTTCTAAGATGTGGCAATTGTTCTGCGGAGCATATTATGAAACTTTCCAGGGCAAAGTAGTAAAGATATTTCAATAAGTCAACATCATTAGACATTTCTAGTTGGAAAAATAATTGAAAAAGTCAAGCCCCACATTGCCAGACTTTACACATGGACTTAAACCCTTGTGCCAATGTCAGAGCTATTTACTGAAGCTGTGGAATGAAACAATGAAACATATTCCATATTAGAGATGCAATGAATCATCTATGTGTGCCTAATGATAAAAATTCTAAATATGATGAAATGCACATTCTAATCCAAAGTACAAAAGCGGTATATTTAAAACTACTTTGTCTGATGTATGTTTTAATGTACAATCATTTCATGCAGCAATTCTCAATAAAACATAGTATTGAGTAGTAATAGATTAGACAAATAATAAAATACATATTTTCTATCCCCAAAGAATTTGCTAAGATTTTTTTTTTAATTTATTTATTATTATTATACTTTAAGTTGTAGGGTACATGTGCATAACGTGCAGGTTTGTTACATATGTATACTTGTGCCATGCAGGAAGGGGAACATCACACACCGGGGCCTATCATGGGGAGGGGGGAGGGGGGAGGGATTGCTTTGGGAGTTATACCTGATGTAAATGACGAGTTGATGGGTGCAGCACACCAACATGGCACAAGTATACATATGTAAGATTTTTTAAAATTTTACACAAATTGCATTTGTAACAAATTCTAAAACACTTGTGGACTAAGTGCCATATTTTGGTGGGGAAAAAAATCTTTCAGGGAAAAAAGTCTTCCAGCTTGCAATAAATCTTTTGTGAATCAATAAATGAAGGAATAAAACCTAAAACTGAAACCTAAAAAATCTGAAACTTAAAAATAAAAAAATTGAATTTTTATATTTGTTCAACTAGTTTAAAAAGCAGATGTTATAATAACTTATTAATATGTCTCACAACTTTACTTAGTCTCCCTCTAGAAGCTGCGGAAGAGCTGAAACCAGGGAAGGCAGGGCACACGCAGAAGCAAGAGGCGGTGGAGAACCACATGCAGAAAGCCACAGTGTGGAGTCTGAGAAAGTTTCCAAAATCAAGGACGGGAAACAGATACTGTGTTCCAATCTAGAATAATTCTAGATTGCTGGAATTGCTAGAGAGTTCAGTGATGAGCAGTCCTGATTCACTGTACCTGGCAGACTTTGGTTGGCAACCCAAATGAAGGGATAATGATGAGTTAGGAATTTTTGTAGTAACCCCCAATGTATTACAGTTTCCACTATTCAAACAATAGCACATCAGTCCAGAAGGGACCTTAGAATTCCTCCATGTAGTTAAACTGTTAATTTAACATGTAAATGCACTAAAACTCAGAGAGTCTGGTCAAAAGAAAGCTAAGACTAGAGTCCTGCCTCAGGAGCCTGTTCACTGCTCTTTCCATAATGACAACTGTGATTTCATGTCCATTTACACAGCAAGAAATGAAGAATGGCTTCCACACATTACCAGTTATACATTGATGTGGTTTGACTGTGTCCCCACCCAAATCTCATCTTGAATTGTAGCTCCCATAATCTCCACATGTCATGGGAGGGACCCAGTGGGGGGTAATTAAATCATGGGGGTTGATCTTTCCTGTGCTCTTCACATGACAGTGAATAAGTCTCACAAGATCTGATGGTTTTATAAAGAGGAGTTCCCCTGCACAAGTGCTCTTTGCCTGTCACCATGTAAGATGTGACTTGGTTCCTTCTTCACTTTCTACCGTGATTGTGAGGCATCCCCAGTCATGTGGAACTGCGAGTCCATTAAACCTCTTTCCGTTACAAATTACCCAGTCTGGGGTATGTCTTTATTACAATGTGAGAATAGACTAATACATACATCTCTTCTTGTCTGTCCACAACCTATTCAGGTTCTCTGATGCCTATAAGTCTTTCTTTGTACTGTAGAGTCAGCATTTCCAAATGACCAAAGGTATTGTCATCCACATCTCCTTTTACCATCGCCTGCACTGTAATGCATCTTTTCCTTAAAAAGGAAGCACAGCAGCACAGTAAGCTGAATGGAGAACTCTAACTGCATTAAATACCACCAAGCACTGGCCAGGGTCCACCAGCCAGCCACATACCATCCCTTCCAGGACCTGCAATTTTCTGTTACCCTCTGATCACATTCATAGCGGTCCTTCACCTTACCCAGTCATGGTTCTATTGCAGAAACAAGTAAGCTACTCTAATTAAAGAAGCTCCCATAAGAGCATTGAGAATATATAAGTGTTCCTTGGTAGTATGACCACTTTATATAATTTACCACCAAAGCATACTCCACCCTGAAAAGTGTTTCATGACATCGGCAAAATGTACACCTAAAATGAATGAATCTTAAGATAAAGTTCTTTTAAGGCATATTTAAAAATTTTTACTCTAACATGCCCCAGGCCACTAATGCCAAGTTCAATATAATACTTAGAAGTTTTTCCAGATGAATTCACGCTTAAAGTCATTACAGATAATTTGAAAATTAAATGGAAATGTAATTTAATCTCATATTTGTGTTTCTCTCTCTCTCTCTCCCCATTCCTCTCTGACTCCTCTCTGGCACCTCTTCCTCTTGCTTCTGTGGACCGGATAACCTCAAGATTATAAAACTATTTAGTGATTACAAACACTCAATAAAAGCAGCTTTTTTAATGAAGAACTTTACCCTTAACCAGATAGCTACAGTTGAGTTAATAACAAATTAAGTTGAGTTGCAAATAATTATACATACACACACACACACACACACACACACACACGAGAAGAGATTAGGGAAATTGGCTCATACGATCATGGAGGTTGGGAAGCCTCATGACAGGCCATCTGCCGGCTGGAGACCCTGAGATGTTTGTAGCATGGCTCAGTCCAAGTCCCAAAGCCTCAGACCAGAAAAGCCAAATGTCTGAGAACCCAGGGAGTTGTGAGTGTAAGTACCACAGTTCTAAGGTCAGAGAGGTCAGAGTTCTGATGTCCTTATTGGCAGGAGCTCCAGGAGAGAGAAAGGGGGAATTCACCGTTCCTCTGCCTTTTTGGTCGATCTGATCCCCCAGTAAATTGAAAGTTGCCTGTCCACATTAAGGATGGATCTTTCCCACTCAGTTCACCAACTCACATGCCCATCTCCTCTGGAAACAGCATCACAGGCACACCCAGAAGTAATGCTTTATCAGTTCTTCAGATATTCCTTAATCCAATCAGGTTGACATCTAAAGTAAACCCTCAAACATTCTTCCATAGCCTTTTTGATACTTACATGATACCTCATTACATAGATAATATTATCTTAAATCTAACATGTTTTATTATAAGAAACAACACTGCATTGAATATCCTTATATCTTTGTCACTGTATCTTTCCACGTACTTTTCATTATTTCCTTAGGAAAAGATAGTGGAAGAATGATGGTTGGATCAATGGTTATTCAAACTCTGAATGCTTCTCATATATATTGCCAAGTTACAATCCAGAAAGGTGTACCAATTTATAACCTACCCCAGCCTTCATAAATGATCCATAGCTCTGAAAACCCACTGTAAGTTTACAAATGATAAAGAAAAAATTATGAAAACATTTAGAAGGCCCTTATAAGTACTATTTCAATTAAAATATACAGAATATAATTTATGGACCTAAACTTTTTTATAAGATCGTAAGATTTATTTTTACAAAACTGGCTACTTACGTAAGGTCCCAAAAAGACAGACCTAAGACCTTTAGTAGGTTTAAAAAATAAAAAAGTTAAGCAAAGCACATATTGCATTCAGCGTTTCAAATTGAACATGTTTAGAGATTGCTATAGTTCACAGTATATCCCAGAATCAACATGAATGTTATTGTGCATGCATGTGTGTGTGTATGTTTGTGTGTGTGTTTATGTAACAGGGAGTTAGATTGTCATATTCATTCCCTTTGATTATCTCCCTTGCCAGTTGGCTAAGCTTAAGAAATTCTGAACACAGCTGTTGCCAGAATTCTACCCCCACAACCTGGCTGACAGCTTTATCAACAACCCTGGAGGGAGAACAGTCTCCAGCCCGTCCTCCCATCTCTGTAGTGCCAACTGCAGCCCGAATGTTTGGGCTTCAATGGTAAACAGAAGCAGACAAGCCCCAAAGATCTAAAGTGAGCAGATATTTGTTTTGCTAGCAACAAAAACAAATAAGTAAATACATAAAAAGCAAGCTGTGACATTCAGAATGTGCACGCCCTTTTAATGCACTGAAGATTTAGGCAATTAGCAATTTAAATTTAGCAATGATATTTAATGAATATTGTATTCAAAATGTCAATAATCACATTGGAAAATAAAATCACTTTCATTAAACAAATATTACCTTTCAACTGTCTAGAAGGCAAATCATAACACAAAGAATAAGACAATTAACAGAGCAATGGCTCAGGTAACATGTCAAATCCTTCTTCACCTGCATAGATAATCAAAGCCAATTCGGACAGAACACTAGAGAAAGGCCCTGTAAAGAAAATTGATGCAAACTTATCATTATTCTTTAACTGTTCTTGTTAAATGAAGTCATACTAGTAGTTCCAAATTGCCCCACAAGTTTCTCTGTTAATCTCCCATCAATTACCCAAAAATGTTGGTTGGAGGTGACAACAAGGGAATTATATCAGCTAAGTCCTCCAAGGAGTTTGCTTAACAGTTGCAGGCTTGGCAGTTTCACTCCAGGGACAGGACTGTTCCAGAGTCGAGGCTGGTCCAGAAAGATGGAACTAGCTGCTCAGAGGGGCAAGCTAGAAAGTAGTAAAATGTTATTTACCTTTTGGTTATTTAATAATGAGACACTTAAAAATAGATACCCATTAGGGTAACAATGGTTTTTTAATGGAAAATAGAAAGTGTTGGCAAGGAGGTGGAGAAATTGTAATTCTTGCATATTGCTAGTGGGAGTGTAAAATGACACAGCCACTGAAACATTATAATGGCTCTTCAGAAAGTTAAACATAGAATTACCACATGATTCAGCAATTCTACTTCTGAATATATTCACCAACTATTGAAAACAAGGACTCAGATATTTTTGTACACCGAAGTTCATAGCAACATTATTCACAGTAGCCAAAAGCCTGGAAACCCAAATGTCTATCAACAGATGAATGGATAAACAAAATGTGGTATGTATACACAATGGAATATTAATGAGCCTTTAAATGAAATGACATCATAATACATGCTACAACACGAATGAACCTTGCAAACAGTACGCTGAGTGAAATAAGCCAAACATAAAAGGACAAATTGTACGATTCCACTAAGTGAGGTACCTAGGATAGGCAAATTCATGAAGACAGAAAGGAGATTGGTGGTTACCAATGGCTAGGAGGAAGGGAGACGGGGAGTTACTGTTTAATGAGGACAGTGTTTCTGTCTGGGATAGTGAAAACCTTCAATAGATGGATAGTGGCGATGAGTGCACAAGAATGCAAGTAAGCTTAATGCCACTGATTCGTACACTTTAAATGGCTAAATGGTAAATTTTATGTCATGTATATTTTACCACAATAAAACAATAGAAAAAATAATCCATTGAATACTTAAAGAACCTGATCAAAATTTCTGTCTTTTATTCTTCTCTATAAATTGTATGTGGACAATTTTTTACCAACAAAAAAAAAGCTAAGAATAGAAATAAGTAGATCTTAGACAAACACATGTACTTAGAACCATTTTGTTTATTTGCTGTATTTTATTATTGCCTGATCTGACACAAAGGGTCAGACTCACACAAATCAATATTATAGCCAGTGTCAAGCTTTCCTCATGATGTAAAAGAGTCAGGTAATCCAGTAAAAGATTCAGGTTCCAGAAAAGCAGAGAGAAGTTGGGGACATTGAGAGCAGTTCCCCAGCTCCTTTCGGTTCGTGACAGACATCAACTCTCCGGCCCAGAGTGAAAGATGAGGTCCCCGGTGGAGGTTTTGTGGTGATATCTCCTACCATAAGGGAGCATTTTATGAAACATCTCTGTGTTATAACCCAGCTTTCATGTCATTTTTTCAAGGATATCCTGCTAAGAGCATTCTACAGAAAAGACCCTTTGGCTAGCGTATTTCATTAGTGTATTTACCTGGAGTCCAGAATCACATTGACTAGGCACCTGCCTTCTTTCCCCCGTTCCACTTGGAGCATCCCCCAGATAGTCAGGAGGAAACTGAGTCACAGTTCAACTGCATTATTTTTTTCACCTTGTTTTAGACTAAAAGTTTATGTCCTCCCAAAATTCATATATTGAAGCCCTATCCCCAGTATGATGAATTTGGACGTGAAGCCTTGGGAAGTAGTTTCTTCCCAAGGTTTAAATGTAGTCATGAGGGTGAGGCTCCCATAATGAGATTGGTGTCCTTATACAAATAGGGAGAGAGACCACAGTGAGTTCCGTCTCCACCATGTGGGGATACAGCAAGAAGGTGGCAACCTGAGAGCTACTAAGGGGCCTTCACCACGCACTGAATCTGCTGGCACCTCGATCGTGGAATTCCTAGCCTCCAGAACTGCGAGAAATAAACTTCTCTGGTTTAAGTCACTCAGTCCACAGCATTTCGTTATAGCAGCCCAAGCTGACTGTTCAATGTCTAATCACTTGGATTGAATAAGTAAACAAAATATATATGCATGTACTTGTCTTTAGAAATAATCATTTAATATAGAAACCTGGGATATTTCCATGGGAGCTTTCTACTCCCCAAAGTTCACTGTCTAGACCTCCATACCAGGAACTCTCCTCCACAAATGCATCAAAATCACCTGGTAAAGGTGAGGAGGAAAAGGCAAAGCGTCCTTTGGATGGGTCCCCAAGTCCTTGTACAACTCAACAAGGTGTCAGATGTAAGGAGCTATAAGCAATGAAAACCTAATGTTGAAGGAAAATTGCTTTCACAAATTAGACTTCAGGCCAAAAGGAAATTGAGCGATGGATGCATCATTGCCTCAGGACTCTCCAAGGTCTACTCAGCTTATTCCATCTTTTATGTTCTCTGTTGCTGACCTTCCACAGCAAAGTTCTCATTCTCCGCCTTTTTTTTTTTTTTTTTTTTTTGACTACAGGATTTAGACAGTTCTTTGTATCCCAGGTCAACTTTGCCTTTGACAAGAACATAAATTGCTCTTTGCTCCCAAATCCTTGATTTGGCCTCAGTCAATTCCACCCAGGCCCAGCTGTCAGGACCTGAGGAGGCTGCATCAGGACAGGTTTCCCACAGATCCAGGAGGCAAGGCTGTGGGGAGAAAACCCCAAAATGCTAGGATTAGTGGCAGCAGCAGCAGCCACCCCAACCTGATCACCACACAGAAGACTTGGTCCTTTCACCGTCACTCACCCAGAGGACAGGGTTTCTCCCTGCCCTGTACCTGCCACCCAAAAGAGCAGTAACAGGGAGAGGCATAGGCCCTAGTACCTTTAAACTCTCCTCAAAGTTTCCCGATGGCGGTGGTGAGTCTGAACTCCACCGTCACTAGCTAGAATTCTTAGCTTAACAGTGGTGCCAGGAAGTCACGGGAATGGAACCAAAGCTGGTGCCTCAGTTGTAAGCATATAGTGTCTCTAATTAATCCCACCTGGCTTCATACGATCATCTAAGCAGAAATGCTTCTGGCATTATTTGAACCACAGAATTCTGCTGGTAGCTACAGAACGCTTTCTTCAAAGCATGCAGCAATGCAAGCAGACAGAATAATTTCTTCTTATAGATGTGCACACTGGACAAGAGATATCGTCTGAGTGAAACACTACCAGAAACATAATCAATAAGCACTTAAAAAATCCTTGTAAATAGTACCAAATGCAATTTTAAAAACTTTAGGAATTATGGCGGTTTAAATATGAATGGCATTTTACAGCTTACAAAGAATTTCCACCCATATTCCCACTTGAAAAGAAAATAGGAAGTAACTGTCATGCAACCCCAATATAAAAACAGCATAAGAAAACATAAGCCTGGTTGTATAGGCTTCGCAGAAATTCATAATGTTAAATAATTAATACATGGGAAGAAAATGATTTGCTTTAAGTCACAGACTGTTTTCAAGAGCTTCTATGTTATGATGACAGCTGTTCTTCATAATCTTTACATTTCTGGCTCTGAAGAAAGCAAAATAATATTTTCACCTCATTTATATGCATCAGAGAAGTGCAATGAAACATTCCAATGAAACTCACTGTAGCAAAAAAATCTATTTAATTGCAGCAATATATTTGATACGGGCTCTGGACACAAGGCAAACCCTCAAAGCTGGAAATGATAACTGATGTTTTCGCCAAAGTTTGCCAGTGGCTGGTGACCATCACTTGCCTAATCGTGAGTGGCTGTCTCTTAGTGGTGGTTTCGTGTATGTATATGTGTGTGTGTGTGTGCGTGTGTGTGTGTGTGTGTATCCTGCCAGAATTCTCTGGGTGGTCTGTGGAATATCTAGAATTTATGGTTGGCCTTTCCCATGGACAGTTAGGCAAACACTTCAAATGCTATTTATGGCTGCTTGGATGAGGCGTGGTACCTGGTTTAGTCTCTCCAAAATCAAATCAAATGCCAAGGATGCCATTAGATCCTGGTTACTATTAGCATAACTTCTTCATGAGTAAGGGAAGAAATGGCCAACACATACAACATATCCTTTAGATCCACAACAAGAAAGAATCATCTTTTGCCACTCCAAGAACACAAGAGGAAAGGAGAAATGTAGATTCTATCCTTGTAAGCCCACAGATATCTTCTCTTTACTGCTGAGAGTATCATACCCTGTTCATTCTAATATATGTTAAATCACTTTGCACTGTAGTTCTCTAAATTTTGAATATCAATAAGAATTTCAAAGCAAAAAAACTACCATTGAAAAGGAAATCTTTCCCCATTATAAAATGATTATTCAAATTTGATACCAAGACATCATCTCTTCAAGTTAAAAAATGTAATGCACTTGGAAGAGTAATACATAAAGTATTTGACATTATTTACACTTAGTACAAATGAAAGTTCTGAAAATTGATTTAATTTGGGAAGAAGACTCAAAATACTAATCTCCCCAATAAATAATAGGAGAATAAATAAGAAGATAAACAATTAGCTGAGATCAAGTTTCAATATCAACTTTATATTCACCTCTGTGAAGAGGATGATGTGCAGTCTCAGCTTGTTTGGTGGTACGGTACGGTTCATCTGGGTTCAGGGATTTCTACTGTTCCTTTTTTTTTTTTTTTTTTTTTGAGATGGAGTTTCACTCTTATCATCCAGGCTGCAGTGCAATGGCACAATCTCAGCTCACTGCAACCAACCTTTACCTCCCAGGTACAAGCAATTCTCTTGCCTCAGTTTCCCGAGTAGCTGGGATCACAGGCATGCAACACCACACCTGGCTAATTTTTGTATTTTCAGCAGAGATGGGGTTTCGCCGTGTTGGCCAGACTAGTCTCGAACTCCTGACCTCAAGTGATCTGCCAACCTCGGCATCCCAAAGTGCTGGGATTACAGGTGTGAGCCACCATGCCCAGCCAGTTTTCTGCTGTTCTTGATTGCATCTTTTAAACAATGGATTCATTCATTCATTCGTTCAACACTTATTGAAGATCCACATCTTCAATATGTAATCTTCAGATGCCAGGCACTGTTATTGATGCTGGGGGTATACCCGCAAACAAAATAAGCAAAGTATCTGGTTTTATGGAGCTTTTGGTGCACTATAGTCTTAATATGATTAAATAAAATACTAGGGATATACTGACATTCGAATATATGAAGCCATCACCTTGCGTGCACTTATAACCCAATACAAACACTTAGTACACAACTGTGAATCTCACTTTGATCAGCAACTCTCCTTTCCTAGGAACTGAGGCAAGACGACAACATCTCCAGTGACAACATCAAAGACTTGAGTCCACTCCTGTGTGTGTTTTGGCCTTTTCTATTCAAGCTTACTCTGTTTTGGACTGCACTGTCATATCATCAATCTCCATTCCCCTCCTCTGGAGAGCTATTCTTCTTCACAGAGGAGCTACAACAGGCCAATAGCAGGGTCCCCCCACCAGCCACTTCTGATCTGCGCAGGTCCTCAAAGCCTTCCTCTCTTATCCCATTTCATCACATGAGTTTGTCTTGCATGTTCTTAAACATCCCTAGCAATGCAGAACTACCTTCTTGAGTCCACAACCTGATTGCTGAGTGAAAAACAATCCCTATCCTTTTTGTCGGTGGTACTGTTACCTCCTCAGGCCACCTCCCTTTTATTCAGAGGTAGAAACTAGTTTCTGCAACATTACAAAATTATTCCTCTGGGTTAAATATACCTTCCTCAACTCATCTCCTAAAAAGCTTTCTAAAACATACACTACCCTGGAGATTCTGATTCAACAGGTTTTAGGCAGGACCCATACAGCTTTATCTTTTTTTTTTTTTAAACACCACAGGGCATTCAGATGTTCATCTAAGTTTGACAGTATTGCCCAGAGAGCTAATCAGTCAAAATATACCTAACGTACCTTACATAGTGACCTCAACTTCCCCTCACATGCATCTCCTGCTTACTTCCTCAGTTCCTCTCCAGATATGTCACCTCCTTCCCATATTTCAACCTAAACATTTGTACTTGTGACCACACTTGGTTGCATCATTCGGTATCTCTCCATCGCCATCTCTTTTATATTCCTAGGTGATCTTAGCCTAGGCACTGCTTCCATTTGGCTCTTTTCGTACTTCATTTCTAATCTATTGAGATTAGATTCTTGCCAGCATTGTCTAGACTAGGCTTGACTTTTAGGCCATTTAAAATAAGCACTGAGGCAAAAAAAAAATCTAGAAATCAAAGTATTATTCTACTGCCCTTATAACTTCCATTCAAAACAATTATACAGAATACTCTAGGTTGGGCCCGGCCTGGGTCTGACTGGGGCATGTGAACCCATGGACCATCTTGAGCTCCTGGGAAAGGGCAGTGAAAGAGGAAGAAGTTGTAAGAGAGAGTATCCAGCTAGGGAGGGTTAGAAAGTCCCCATCTCCTGCCATCAATCTCAAACCAGTACTGACCAGATAAAGCCGTGGGGCAGCAAGAGGGAAGGAAGGGTGATAGCAGCAGGAGCGAAAGAAGATGGTGGGACACCTACCAGTGTGTTTGGTGGATTGTGGCACTGAGTATACAAAACTGGAACATGTTGCAAGTATAGAACAATAGTTTATTATCCCTTGATGTATTGCTTTCAAGAATTCAGCAAAAGTGGGCAATTAATCTCAAAAGTGGGTCATAAAGAAAGCCAATGTCGTAGACTTCTTCTTTGGGGATGATGTAACAGGAAAAAGCCACATATACCATGAAGTGGTGAACCCACCATGGTTTAGTTGAAGACTGTTGAAAGAAAGGTTTGGAGTAAGTCATCTTTAAACACTTAAAGCAGAACATGAAGGTCATTACTTTCTTTTGACTAAACTTCCACTGAATGCTCCAGCAAACAGAATATGCTGCCGAAATAGTATTTGAGTTCTTTGATATTCCAGGCTTATACACAGCCATGCAGGCTATTCTTGCATTAGCAGCATCCTAAGCATCAAAACAAATAAGAAAACCGACATTGACTGGTATGGGAAGAGATAGTAAAGATGGTGGCACTCCTGTCCCACCTCCAACTGAAGGATATGGGGTTGGCAACTGCCATAAGCACATTCCAATCATAGGGCAAGCATCACATATTTCATTCAGTAACTGTTCAGAGGCTGAGAAGTAGAAATTCCTTCAGAGCAATCCCTGGAAACAGTTACAGCAGTAAAGGAGTGCTATAGTCATGTCTGCCCAGATTTAGTAAAAGAATTTAACAAGTATGACACAGATGGGCCAAGTGGATTAAACAGTACACTGGAATCAGGGCAATCTCAAAGAAAGAATTTTCCATTGACGTTGGTTATGAGAGATCTTTGTGACTTGAAATCTTTTTTCACCCAGAATTTGCTAATCATGACTTCACACAACTACCTAAGAGGTAGCAGAGGAAGCAAGTCAGAATGATCAGAATAATCATTCTGGGCAGGGTGGCTCACGCCTGTAATCCCAGCACTTTGGGAGGTCAAGGCAGGCAGATCACTTGAGGTCAGGAGTTTGAGGACAACCTGGCCAATATGGTGAAACCCCACCTCTACTGAAAATACAAAAATTAAATGGGCGTGGTGATGCACACCTGTAATTCCAGCTACTCGGGTGACTGAGGCATGAGAATTTCTTGAACCAGGAGGTGGAGGTTACAGTGAGTAGAGATGGTATCACTGCACTCTAGCCTGGGTGACAGAGCAAGACTCTGTTTAAAAAAAAAAGAATTATTAGAGCTGAGCTGATATCAGAGTTTTCTCTGCAAGAATATTAACCTAACTGAACTGGATATGCAAAGACTTTGAGTGTTGTTTTTATATTTTGAAGGAAAAAAAGTGACCAGGATAAATTTTTTTAAGTAGCCTCATACACACACAACATGAATGTATTTAATGTCACTTAAATATATGCTTAAAATAGTTAAAATAATCAACTTTATGCAATGTATTTGCTTTAACAATTTAAAAGATAAATAACTGCATTTTTTAAGTAGCCCTATGACACTTAGCAATACTCATTCATGAGACAAGGAATCCCAGTAATTATGAATTTCTACCATCCTCCCCACAAAAACAATTTGGTTTTTGTTACAAGTGCTTTTAGAACTAAGAAGTTAATATCTTAGATAAAGTCTACTCATATTCTTTTTCTTGTTATAAAAAAAAAAAGTAAAGGCAAGATTGTATAATTGTTGCACAATTATACTTAATGTGCTAAAAAAGCAGTATTCATAACATTTCAGTATTACCACACTATTTAGCCTCCTCATGTTGAGATTTCCTTCCAGTTCACATGTCTAAGCAGGTATCTCAGACCCAGTGTGTGAGGGGCAGTCAGAGAAGCTGGTGCTGTGTGTGCAAACAATTGTCTACTTCTGAGGAAGAAGATGTTGACCTCTCTTAATAACGCTCCTATGGCAGGAATGACTGACAGTGCCAGGGCTCATATCTCTATTAGCTGATTTGGGGTGGTTTTAATGGACTTGTTTCCTCTCTGCTCTTTAATGATAAACACCAAGCTGGCAACATTTATGGGCAAATATTTTTACAATAATTCAGAAAGGATCATTAGTATTGTTCAATTGTTGCAATAACATGAAATGTATTTGAGAAAGATGTATGCAGATTTTGGTGGGACTTTCATGAAAACATTAGTTCCCAAAAGTAATTTGTTATTTCTATTTTTTCCCCAATAAAGAGGCTGAAACATTGAATAACTTTAAATGTCTAGGGCTCTCATGGTAAATTTCAGTTCTAACAGATTTAGAGACACATCTTATGCAATCTCTGTACTCTCGGTTCTCCAGTTGCTTTTGAAAAGAATTGAAGTGCTCCTGGGTGCTGCTCTTTAGTAAGAGAGTTTTGATGGGGTCTCACCTTCTTACCTGTTCTTCTGACTCCATCAAGCAAACCATAGTGTTTATGGTCAACAGTCTATGCCCCAGAAATGTTGGGAGCAATAGGAAGATCTACAACGACTATGAGTCATTCATCCACTTTACAGCAAACCTTCATCACTGTCCTTGATTTTTTCATGTTTTTTGTTTGTAATACTGAAAAGCATAAGGAGGCCAGTAGCTGTTTCCATTAAGCAAGCAAGCACTGGCTAAGTATATGCTGTGCACCCAGCATTGTGCTAAAGGGATATAAGCTTAAAACATGGCACTATTCTCAAGAAAATTGCAACACAGTTGAAGGGCAGGACATGCACACAGAAACTTTTAGGGGAAGAAGTGGGCATCAGGAAAAATAAGGTGTGTTGTCTCCTGACTTAGTGCATTGTGTGGTTGCACACCTATGTCTCAGCCAAATTTGTTTGCTCCTGATGTTGGCCACATTGACTCCAGGTTCTCCTTGATTCTAACTCTTAGCTAATTAAAGAGACATATTTTGTCCCTGTTGCTTTCAAAGCATCATGCTCCTCTACTGGATGCTCCCACAACCTGAGAGGTCATATACTCCATCTCCACCTACATTATACTAGGATGCAACAAACGATGATTTTTGCTAGTACAGATATGGTTCTGTACAAGTTCCACCTTGGCTGTGACTGAAGGCCATAGGAGGAACCCAGGAGGTTTAAGTTAGAGGCAAATCTAAGTAAGACACCACATGATGTATGCAAATCACCACTTACTACTAACGATGACCTACGGTTCTTAGTGATCATGGTATTTCCCCTGCCAGGTGAGAATGACCTATAGTCCTTAGTCCATGTTCATGCATCTTGACTCTTCTGGCCTTCAGATTGATTTCTCCTCAATCCTCAATGCAAATTACCCCACATGAGCTCATTTCATTATCCTTCCCAAAAAAAAATGTCCATTGTTGAATGATAGCTGAGAAGTTTATATAGGAATCCCCACGATGACATAAAAATTCAGGAACTGACACAAGCAGACCACTCCATCCATTCAACCTTATTCTCTTTTACTATCTATAGTGGCTTGATAGTGTTCTGCCAAAAGATACATCCAAGTACTAACCCCTGGCACCAGTGAATGTGGTCTTATTTGTAAACAGGGTCTTTACAGATGTCATTAAATCAAGTATCTCTGGGGAAGACCATCCTGGATTCAGGATGGGCCTTAAATTCAATGATCAATGTCCTTAAAAGAGAAATGGAAGAAGGACTAAAGACACAGAGACCCAAGGGAGAAGGCCATGTGAAGATGGGGACAGAGATGGGAAGGATGCATCTACAAGCCAGGGAACACCGAAGAGTGCAGACAGCCACCTGAAGATGGAACCAGAAGGAACCAGCCCTGCCAACACCTTCATTCCAGGACTTCTAGCCTCTGGAACTGTGAGAGAATATATTTATAGTAATTGGTTATAGCAGCCTTAGGAAACAAATACACTAGCTAACAGTCAGTTCATTGTCCCTAAAATATAACATCCTCTTTCCCACCCCCATACCTTTGCTTACCAATTCCCCTACCCAGAATGCAACATCCTTCGCCTTTTCTCTCATACCTCTTAACCTTCAGGCCGCTCTCTCAAATTCTACTTATCCCAAGCAATTTTCCCCAACTGATCCTAACCACCTATATTCTTAACTGTTTATCTTGATATATATCATACACTGTTTTCCCTTACTATGTAAGGTTCTGTGTTTCCTTAAAGAAATGGAAAGTTCCATGAGTACAGATTCTGATGCTGTGCCTATACAACGTTAAACTGGTAAGCGCTTGATGAAGATATATTTAATTACTGTACATCATTTGGTAACCCAAGAAAATGGGCTTCGCAGGCTGGTAAATAACAGCTGCAGCACCACTGATATTAACAATTAAATCTCAGGGATCTCATGTGGACTCACTCCACAGAGAATCCTCTGGGATACATCTATTGTAGCTCAATTACAATGGGATGAAGAAGGTCCCATGTCATTCCCCTGAAGTGCTGCTCAAGGCTGAAACTCCACCCTGAAAGCTGTTACTGTCACCCTGTCATTGTTTTTGTGAAATTAAAGGGGACCCACAGGACGTTCTCACAGCAAGACCGTATAAACAGTGTTACAGTAATTAGTGATATTGAAGATCATTGATGTATTTTGGTCACAGAGGTCTGAGGCTGCTGACGCCAGATTGTAATTAAAAAAAAAAATTAATAGTAAAATAAAATGAATGAAAATGACTCAAGAGAAATGTTCAAATCTTGCTTTGTGATCCAAGCACGAATAAATGATTTTTCTCTGAGTGAAATGGCCTTGAGTAGATATTTTCAAATTATCTTTCCTTTTATTCTTTCTTTCATTCCATCTGGCAGCTTTAGAAAAACCTTCTTATTTTCATACTTTCTTGACTGCACATTTTCAGGACTCTCAAGTAGAAAATAATGACTCAACTCCCTGTGAAAGGTAGACGACCTGAGATCTTCAAGGCCAAAGCTGATCTAGAGTGAAGTTATCAACCAGCTGTCAGAGACGTTGTTAGGACGTAATACGCAGTGGACACGTCTCCCTCTGGCCTCTCTTGTTGATAGAATATGAGTTGTGAGGTGACGAACTGGGTGGGATTGGGAGGATACTGTAGAAGACACCTTATTGAGACTTCCAAATCATCATGGAAGTTTCCATCTCTGAGTTGGTCTCAAGCCAGGGCATTGCCTGCCTGCCATGGTGGAGTGGAATTCATGTGGTCGACAGAATTGTTTAAGATTTCCCAAGTCAACAAGTCACTACCTCCCCTAACTTATCTCAGGATCCCAAGGAGAATGGACCCTAGGTCCTGGTAAAGGTAACTAATGATACCCTTTCACGTATCACCAAGCCTAGCTAGGCAGAGATTTCAAACCCGGGCTCCACGTGTCCTACAGAAAAGGCTTTGCACTCCATTAGCCCACTCCCACTAGCCACCCACCGCATGCCACACCCCTGGAGCTAGAGAGCTGCCACAGTGACCTCACCTATTCACCAGGACAGCAGTTCTTCAAAGTACAGATTCTCCTTCTCCTCTTTATACTTGGTCAGATGAGTTCCTAGAGAAAAATTAAACCTCAAGAGACATATTCCTTCCCTCTCTTTCCCTTCTTCCCTCTCTTTCCCTTCTTCCCTCATTCTCTCTCTCCTCTCTCTCTCTCCCTCCCTCTCTCTCTCTCTCACACACACACACACAAGTGCATCTGGAGAGCCAAATGTGGCTCATTCTTTCCTTTTCTGTAATGTACATGTATTCAGTAGGTTACCAAGTATCAAAAAACTTAAAAAGCTTTCCTAATATACTGGGGAGGAAAACAAAACCAAGCGCTGGTCTCTTTGTGCGTAGATGTTTGTGATATCCAAGGCCCTGTTGCTGACCCTGTGGGCTGCAACAGCACTCACACACACAGAGCAGGCGGGATAGTGACTGGCATAAGCGCTGCCTGCCACCACCTTGTTGGGTCTTCCAGGCTTCATGGCGAGCCATCTCTCAGAGACCTACAGTCTTTTTCTGAAACCTGGTCTGTATTGTCAACACTCTGGGTCTGCAAATAGTTTTGTACATTCCAGAAAAAGTAGTTCTCAATCTGCGCTAGACATTAGACTCACCTGGAAATTTTTATTAAATAGCTGATGCCTGGGCCTCACCCTAAAGATTCTGGTTTAATTAGCCAGGAGTTGTTCTCCTGGATCAGGGGATTAAAAGTTTCCCAGGTGGCTATAATGTATGACGTAGATTAAGTGAGCCTGGGAGTGGGGGTGGTGGTAGGAAGTGGGTCAGAGTTCAAATGGCACAGCCTTGATGTAAATTCATATTTGCAAATAGATTTGAGAGGAAAATTAGATGCTAATTCCTCTCACAGTCAGTATCGTAACCCTGCTTCTGCTCCCTATTACAACTATTTCCCTTTCAACTACAGCTTAAAACAAATATTAAAAATTTTGTCATAAACAGTATTGTTAGCTAAGCAAAGATTTCACACCAAGGCTTTACATGTCCCACAGGAAGGACTCTACAATTTACGAGCCCACTCCCACTGGCCACCCACCCCACCACCTGCCATAACCACTGGAGTTAGAAAACTGCTACCGCGACCTCACCCACTCACCAAAACAGCAGTGCTTCCGTCTACTGACCGAATATTCTCCTTCCACTTACTGTCTCTGTAGGAAGATGTACATGTTGGCATTGCATTAGAGAGTGAGGAGAAAAAATTTTACCGTCCGAAGTGAACTCAGAATGTGTTCATCATATCACCTCACCCTGCATTCACTCATTTTCCTCCAAACCCAAAGCAGGAAGAAGAGTTCTACCTTTCCTGTCTTGTGTAGCCATAGGCTATCTTAATTAGAAGAAAGTATAGATGATTAACTGGAAGGCATTATTCTATTAAAAAAAAAGAAGCAAATTATTTCTCCAAAAATTACTAGTAAATAACACCCTTACGTGACATACTGTCATAACCCTGTTCAAATGAGGACAAGGCCAGTTTATCAGATTTTCCTCTGACTCATAAAATTCTCCACTCCTCCAGAGCCTACAATTTAATTACAGAGAGAAACTATAAACTACCCTACCCTGTAGAGTGCAGGAGAAAAAATTAGCCATCATCTTTATTTATGAGTATTCTAAACAAAGAAGTTGGCAAATGTGGATACAGTCGATGTCTCCCAGGCCACACCAACCAGGGGGTAAAAATAGGGTCACCATGTGTTTTAAGCAGGATTTTCTGGCTTTGTTCTCCAGCTACTCTGCCAAAACTTTAGTCCCCTCTTAGAAAACTCTCAAAGAATTCTGGGAGAGGGGTGCTGGAACTGATGCGTGTATTTGCCATGGGTTTCTGTGCTTTTCATCTGTCCTGCTCAAGTTCCTGGAGGAGATAGTGCCTGTCTCAGAGGAATCCAAAGTTGTGAGCTACACCAGCACCACCTGCTAGAGATGACAGCACAGCTGCCCATGTTAAGAGTGCCACGGTCACACTCCAAAGGCACAGTCTTCACTCCTGGATCAGCTGCTGTTACAGAGCTGGTGATGGCTTCAGTGATCTGGAGAGGCTCTCGAAGAATGGCTGTTCCTCACCTGACCCTTTCTTGTAGTCCCCTTGCCCTGAGACTTAGGCAACTCCATGGAGTATGGGCCAGAGAACAATATGGTTGAAAGGCATCTGCTCTATTTAAAAGCATTCCTCTCCTCTGGATGTGGTCCATTCTTCCAGAATCAAGCATGTTTGCCTTCATTTTCACTTATGAAATTTTTTACTGGAGACTCTTCAAGTTCACCAATTCCTCTGGCCCCACTCCTAGTCTTCTGGATATATTCATTCATTCAAGGACTATGCTAGACACTAAGCGAGGACACAACAATGGCCTAGAAAGACAATTTCCTCCTCATAGACCAAGGTCAATGAGCAAGTTCCCAAGTGGGTAGTTCAGTACGCTGTGTGCATGCAGAGGACAAATGCTTCCTCCTGATATTAGTGTAGTCAGGGAAAGGATCTCAGAAGAAAGAAATGACCTAGAAACTGAAACTTGATGAAGAATCAAAAGCTAAAGAAGCAAGAGAGAGAGAGAGAGGGAGTTAAGGGAGGAGAGAAAATTCCAGACACAAATAACATGCACAAAGCCTCAGAGGTCAGGTAGAGCATATCAAATACCACAGATAACCCCAGAATACTCACTTTCATCAGACATTTTAACTTTCTGCACCAACTTCTTGTAACCACAAAGGGAGAAAAAAATGACTGATTGAGCTTGATCTCCTCAGTTCGTCTTTGAGAAAATGTTAATTCAGTGGGGACAGGCCCTGAAGGCAAAATCAGATGAAAATAGAATTGCCAGATAAAATACAGAATGCCCAGTTAAAATAGAATTTTAGATAGATAGTGATAATTGTATGGTATAAATATGTCTCAGATATGGCATGGGATATACTTATACTAAAAAGTATTTGCTTTTTATCTGGAATTCTAATTTAACTGGGCATATTGTATTTTTATTTGCTAAATCTGGCAGCCCAAGATCATGAATATGACCACAAACTTGGTCACTTCTCACTGGAAAATCAATTGGAAAAAGAAGAGATAAGATTACAAGAGCAGACATCAATGGTAAAAACATAAAAATGCAACTCAAAAAAAAAAAAAGGACTACAACGGGCCAGCCAACTTTCTTGTCTGAATTCTAAATAACTCTAACCCATGGAGAATGCTCTACAATAGAAATAGTGGGTTCATTGCCAGAAGCACTTCATAAGAGCAGGATTACAGAGGAAGGACCCCTAAGACTGAGTCCCCAAGTCACTAGTAACCACCTGCTTGGTTAATGAACCTGATACCAACAGAAAAAAAATACCTGTAGTCATCAAACAACAGGGACAGTTACTCCTGAACCTGTGGTCACATAAAGCCAAGGTGTTGACTACATCAGCTTCTTAAGAATTCTGTAGGGTGGAAGGATGTCTAAATGCATGCATGTTTGTCTCATTGTAATATAGCCCTGGGCCCTTGTCACATGGGCCAGTCTCAATATGTGGGCCTCAGAAGAAAGTGGATGAGAATCAGCACATCCACTAGAAAGAGAAAAATTCATGGCAGCAAGAAACAAACCAACAAAACAGATCAGCAGTGGAAAGAGGAAAGATTTGCTGCTTTCTTAGTCTTGATCTGAAGAACAGCAGTATTTGATAAGAAAATTAAATGGAAAGGAGGGTAGTCATAAATAAAAATGTCATAGATAAAGTTATGGGACTTCGGTGTGTTTAATGTATCCATATGGCAGCCTTTAGGTATATGTGTGTGTGTGTCTGGTGTGTGTGCATGTGTATTTGTGTGTGTGTGTCTGGTGTGTGCATATGTGTGTGTGTGTGTGAGAGAGAGAGAGAGAGACAGAAACAAACAGAGAGAGGGAGAGAAAGAGAGAGACAGAGAGAAAGAATGAGAAGGAGAGACTGCTTAAGAGATGACTGTGATGGACACAAGATAAAGATCAAAAAATAATATTTTTATTCTGTTTCAAACTTCCATAAAATTGTTGAGCTTAAGTGGAAACAAACTAAGACTGAGGACAGAAGAGAACAAAACCAATAACTTTCACAGGACTGTAGTGAACACCAGATGTTGAAAGAAAAGTTTTACGAAACCAAACATCTGCTTTCTACACTGAGAGACAAGAGTGATTTAAAAAAAAAAAAAAAAAAAAAAAAAAAACAGAGAAAAAAGGACACAAAACCAAGAAGAATTTGAGATGACCAAGTGAAAACATTCAGCTCCAGACTTCAAATCAGGAGGCACTATCAGGAACCATTGTTCATTCATTCCTCACACCCAAGTCCTCTGTCTCAGATTCCTGTGTTTCCACAAGGACCCATTGGTCTCCGTTCTTTACATTCAATTCCGTTCTGAAATTATGGTTTCAAACCATTTGAAACTGAAATGCCTAGAAATTCCCTGGGAGTTCATTCAGACTGCTGTAATAAGACATCTTAGACTGGGCAACTTATAGACAACAGAAATTTATTGCTCACAGTTCTGGAGGCTGGGAAATCCAAGATCAAGATGCTAGCAGATTCAGTGTCTGGTGAGAGCTTGTTCCTTATAGATGGTACCTTCTTCTGTTTCCCCATATAGCTGGAGGTGCAAACAAGTTCCCTTACCTCTTTTATAAGGGCACTAATCCCATTAGTAAAGGGTGCAGCCCTCATGAACTAATCACTTCCCAGATGCCCCACCTCTTGATATTATTGCATTAGGTATCAATAATATTAATATCAATAAATGGGGATTAGGTATCAATACATGAAATTTGGGGGAATATAAACATTCAGGCTACAGCACCACCTTCCATTCCTTATCCCCTTAAATCTACCCTCCCTGCAATAAACCCAAGTGTACTCATTCCTAATTACAAGATGGAGACTGGCCTTTCTTTCCAGCAGTAAGCAGAGCAGCATTAGGCCATGCAAGTTGATCTTCCCACACAGTTCTTTACATCATACTAACAGAAAAAAATAGGTTTTGCTCATGAGGGTCATACGGAGTCAAAATGTTTTACCATTAAAATGTAGGAGTTTTATGAAGACATTAAAAATGTAATGCAGAAAAAAGAAAGTTAAGCTTTGCCTGTATAAAATAATGTACAATAGAGGTAAGCTATATTAAAAATTATCTCAGATGGATGCTACAGTGGAATAGCTTAATAATCCACAGCTGCTGTGCTTTCAGATCCAATCATCTGTTGCAAAGTGAACATGACCCTTAAAACAGGTAGTTATTTTCTGTGCATTTTAAAAAAAATAGTTTTATCTTCCGCCACAAGGTAAGGACCCCCTCTCTCATCACTCCCATTCAACACAGTATTAGAAGTTCTGGCCAGGGCAATCAGGCAAGAGAAAGAAATAAATGGTATTCAAATAGGAAGAGAGGAAGTCAAATTGTCTCTGTTTACAGATGGCATAATTGTAAATTCAGAAAACCCCATCATCTCAGCCCAAAATCTCCTTAAGCAACTTCAGCAAAGTCTCAGGATACAAAATCAATGTGCAAAATACACAAGCATTCCTATACACCAATAATAGACAGAGTCAAATCATGAGCAAATGCCCATTCACAATTGCTACAAAGAGTATAAAATACCTAGGAATACAACTTCCAAGGGATGTGAAGGACTTTTTCAAGGAGAACTACAAACCACTGCTCAAGGAAATAAGAGAGGACACAAACAAATGGAAAAACATTCCATGCTCATGGATAGGAAGAATCAATACCATGAAAGTGGCCATACTGCCAAAGTAATTTATAGATTCAATGCTATCCCTGTCAAGCTACCATTGGCTTTCTTCACAGAATTAGAAAAAAATTCTTTAAATTTCATATGGAACCCAAAAAGAGCCCGCATAGCCAAGATAATCCTAAGCAAAAAGAACAATGCTGGAGGCATCACGTTACCTAATTTCAAACTATACCACAAGACTACAGTAACCAAAACAGCATGGTTCTGGTAGCAAAACAGATATATAGACCAATGGAACAGAACAGAGGCCTCAGAAACAACACCAACATCTACAACCATCTGATCTTTGACAAACATGACAAAAACAAGAAGTGGGGAAAGGATTCCTTATTTAATAAATGGTGTTGGGAAAACTGGCTAGCCATATGCAGAAAACTGAAACTGGGCCCCTTCCTTACACCTTATACAAAAATTAACTCAAGATGGATTAAAGACTTAAATGTAAGACCTAAAACCAGAAAAACCCTAGAAGAAAACCTAGGCAATACCATACAGGACATAGGCATGGGCAAAGACTTCATGACTAAAACACCAAAAGCAATGGCAATAAAAGCCAAAATGACAAATGGGATTTAATTAAACTAAAGAGTTTCTGCACAGCAAAAGAAACTATCATCAGAGTGAACAGGCAACATACAGAATGGGAGAAAATTTTTGCAATCTGTCCATCTGACAAAGGGCTAACATTCAGAATCTACAAAGAACTTAAACAAATGTACATGATAAAAACCAACAACCTCACCAAAAAGTGGGTGAAGGACATGACCAGACATTTCTCAAAAAAAGACATTTATGTAGCCAACAAATATATGAAAAAAAGCCCATCATCACTGGTCATTAGAGAAATGCAAATCAAAACCACAAAGGAGATACTATCTCAAGCCAGTTAGAATGGCAATCATTAAAAAGTCAGGAAACAACAGATGCTGGAGAGGATGTGGAAAAATAGGAACACTTTTACACCATTAGTGGGAGTGTAAATTATTTCAACCATTGTGGAAGATAGTGTGGCCATTCTTCAAGGATCTAGAACCAGAAATACCATTTGACCCAGCAATCCCATTACTGGGTATATACTCAAACGATTATAAATCATTCTACTATAAAGACAAATGCACACGTATGTTTATTGCGGCATTGTTCACAACAGCAAAGATTTGGAACCAACCCAAATGCCTATCAATGACAGACTGGATAAAGAAAATGTAGCTCATATACACCATGGAATACTATGCAGCCATAAAAAGAATGAGTTCATTTCTCATTCATAAGTGGGCATTGAACAACGAAAACACATGGACACCTGGAGGGGAACATCACACACCGGGGCCTGTCAGGGGGTGGGGTACTAGGGGAGGGATAGCATTAGGAGAAATACCTAATGATGGGTTGATGGGTGCAGCAAACCATCATGGCATGTGTATACCTATGTAACAAACCTGCGCATTCTGCACATGTATCCATAACTTAAAGTATAAAAAGAAAGAAAGAATAAAGAAAGAAAGAAAGAAAGAAAAAGAAAGAAAGAAAGAAAGAAAAAGAAAGAAAGAAAGAAAGAAAGAAAGAAAAAAGAAAGAAAAGAAAGACGGAAGGAAGGAAGGAAGGAAGGAAGGAAGGAAGGAAGGAAGGAAGGAAAGAAAGAAAGAAAGAAAGAAAGAAAGAAAGAAAGAAAGAAAGAAAGAAAGAAAGAAAGAAAAGAAAGAAAGAAAGAAAGAAAGAAAGAAAGAAGGAAGGAAGGAAGGAAGGAAGGAAGGAAGGAAGGAAGGAAGGAAGGAAGGAAGGAAGGAAGGAAAGAAAGAAAGAAAGAAAGAAAAGAAAGAAAAAGAAAGAAAGAAAGAGAAAGAAAGAGAAAGAAAGAAAGAAAGAAAGAAAGAAAGAAAGAAAGAAAGAAAGAAAGAAAGAAAGAAAGAAAGAAAGAAAGGAGTTTTATCTTAAAAACAGTGTCAAAAATTTGGGAAGCCCAAAGGACAAGGAAAATGTACATTACCCATAATCCCACCACTGAGATTTAAGAAGTTGGTATTCAGCCTCCTAGTCTTTGCTCTACATTAACATACCATTATTACAAAAATGAGATTACCTTGTGTTTATTGTTTGGTAACAACTTTACCAATAAACAATATATAGGCAACATTGTCACATCATTAAACATTCTTCCAAAACACATAGGTAATTTATAAGCACTGCAAAATATTTCATTGTTCCTCTTAGGTGGAAATGCACTAAATTTAAGGACAGATGAGAATAATAAATCAGTTTCATTTTATGAATGTACCTTAATTTATTTAACCAAATTCTCCCACCACTACTTTTCTCTCTCCCCTCAACCCTGCTATAAGCAAGAGTAAATGTAACTTCCTTGTTTGATTCTAGAAAATTTCAGGAGAAAATAAAAAATATTTGGTTTAAAAACCATGGTGAATTCTCTTTGACCCAGTAATTACACATCTAGGAATTTATCTCAAGAAAATAACTTGCAAATAGACACACAAAAAAATTTATTACAAGAGCTCCAACACTGTCAGTGATGTATGAAATTTACACATATGTCTCTTGTAGTTTACAATACCTAATTTCATTCTACCATGTAGTTGATGTCAAGCACGTGTGTTTAATTTTTTTAAAAACAGAGTCATTGCAACTCTCTTATGTTGACAACTCCAGTCATTTACAGTTTATAAAAATTATATCACAAATTTAAACCAAGTCATGGAAGCAATTTACATAATAAAACCAAGAGGGAGCTAATTTCTGTTCAGAGCAGTGTAGAGAGCTCCTCATTCTTAAATCTAAGTCAATGAACCGCAGGTACACACAACATGGATAAATCTCACAGGCACTAGGTTGAGTGGAAGAAGCCAGACACTAATATGCACATACGTATGATTCCATTTATGTAAAGTTCAAGAATAAGCAGAACTAATGAGAGTGATAGAAGTCAAAATACCAGTTACCTCTTGGGGTCAGGGAAGATGATGTTGACTGGGAAGCAGCCCAAAGGAGTCTTCTGGGGTCCTGGAGATAATTTATCTGTTGATCTAAATGACAGTTACACAGTAGAGTAAAAACTATTAACGTGTACACAAAATAATTGAACAATACACTTACAATATGTATATTTTCACTTTATGTATGTTACTATTTATGTTATACCTCTATTTTTGCAAAACCAGAAACAACCAAAGGTATGAATGTTATGTGTATTAGTTTCCTAGGGCTGCCATAACCAAGTACCACAACATGGGTGTAAACAGAAATTTATCCGGAGAATAGAAGTCCAGAATTAAAGTGTCAGCAGGGCGCTGCTGCCTCGTGAAACCTGTAGGGGAATTCTTCTTGGCCTCGCTACACCTGCAGGTGGTCTGCCAACAGCCTTTGGCATTCTTGGCTTGTAGGTGTATCATCCCAACCCGCCATCTTCACATGGTCATATTCCTTTTTTTTTTCTTGAATTACAGGTCTTTTTAACTTTTATTTTAAGTTCAGGTTGTTACACAGGTAAACTTGTGTCATGGGGGTTTGTTGTGCAGATTATTTCATCACCCAGGTATTGAGCCTAGTACCCATTAGTTATTTTTCCTGATCTTCTCCCTCCTTCTCTCCTCTCTTCCCTCCAATAGGCCCCAGTGTGTGTTGTTTCTCTCTATGTGTCACGTGGCCATATTCTTAAAAGGACACCAGTCATACTGGATTAGAGGCCTACCCTATTCCCCTCTGACCTCATCTAATCACATCTGCAATAACCCCTATTTCCAAATGAGGTCACATCCTGAGTACTAGGGGTTAGGCTTTCAATGTGTATTTTGGGGTGATACAATTCAATCCATACTAGTTTGCAATCTTGTTTTTAAATTTTCTCTTAAAAGTGTAAGCTCTGCAAAAGGAAACAAAAGCAAGAAAATAGTGTCCGGAAGGGTTTCTATCACAGTCAGCCATGAAGGGGCTCTATTTGCAAGGAGATTCAGTAGGATTGCAGATTTGTTCTTGGTTTTCAGAACATGTATCAACAGGAGGGAAAGACACTTTGGAAAAATTACACAACGAGAATTATCAAGAGATTGCTCACTTAAGTAGCAATGCAGTGTAGTACTTCTGAGATATTAAGATATGTTATGCTCATTGTTCTCCCAGTATCCAGTGACTTGGCTACATTGGGAGATGCCTTTGACAGGGCAGAACACAGAAGTAAAGAATGAGCCTTGCTGGATTTTGTGTTCCAGAGTGGGGACATTAGGTGTGGAGACACAATGTCTTGGGCAAAAATTTGAAGGGAGAATCCTACCTTTGTCCATTAGATGTGAGAAGGATCCTTTCAGCCTTGGGATGGAAGCAAAAAGCAAAGGAGACTGATTTCCGATTCCCAGCAGAGCCTCTTGGGGCGTTCAAATGCCAGAGCAAGAATAACTGCAGCGGAAGGGACTGTGGCAGCCTCATAGATATTTCTGTGTCCCAAGTGCGGCATTGCATCAGCAGATAGAGCTGCAGGGCTCATGAGCTACGTGGACAGCCAAGAGTCACCTACAGAGATCTAGCAAAAATCTGTGGACCACACAGGCCCCTTACAATCCATAGGCCAAAAAAGAAAAAGTGATTCATTAAATTGATAACTAAATCTCAAACAGTTTGTCCCCATTTATAAGGCATTTCAAATAAATAAATGCACAAATGAGAAACATAAATCCCTTGTCAGATAAGACATCCCAATTTTTAGTTCAGACATTATGGTCACATATAAAAAATCTGGCAAAAGGGAAAACTGGTTCTAAGAGCACCAAGAGGGATGGAAACCAAAATCAGACTAGAGCTGAAACCTAGAACCAGGGGTTTAGCTTATAGTGACTTCTTAGTGCAGATCTAAAGAAGAAGAAACAAAAAGTATTAAATGTTTGGTGTGTTGTCCAGGATACAAGAGCATGAAAGGAATGGAGATCAACAACGGCTGGTCAAGTCTTGCCCATGAAAATCAATACTGAGGAAGAAAGCAATAGATGGGATGCAAAGAGAGATGCTATGGAAGGAATTCCAGTGGGTAGCAAGGCATGCCTGTTGCTTCTCTTAAACCCATCTTCCAACATTACCTTAGCTGCGAGTGGTTCCCAGTTTTATAAAATCCACTAACAAACTACTAATGAAACCACTTTTAGAAGAACATCAATGGAGAGCAGGCATGTTTATACATAGTTATAACAACTGGTGCTGTCTTTAGCAGACAGGGCTGGCCTGTGTTCATTTGGTTTGTTCCTTGTTAAATAGTTCTACCTGCCCATTTTAGCACCATTGAATATTTCAGCCTCACGTCTGACTTTTTAGATGACCATGACTTCTGAACCAAAATTTGGAAAGTCTGACCTGAAAAAAACATTTTTTTCTGACTTGTGAGTATATTTATATAATATTCATCATCTCATAATTGAAGATGAATTATGTCATATTTAGTTAGAGATTTACTTATTCTATTGAAAAGTATAAAATCAGATAAAATTGGGTCTAGGCTAGAAAATCCAGGACATATGGTCATCATACGTGGAAAACTGGGATTTGCAGAGGAGGCACCAGCAGTCATCTGGAACCTGACCCTTGCTTCTGGCAGCACAAGAATTTGCTTCGGGAAAATGGATCATCCTGTGAATACAGGGTCCAGCTCAACATCATGTGCCAAGGAAGACCTAACTGTCATCAGATGATGAAATGAGAAGGATTCCACGGGCTGGAGCAAGGTATTCACTGGGTTCCAGTTTCCTTCCACTGCATTCCTACAGTTCCTGGTCAGCTGTCAGTAGTTGCCTGCATGCCCCTTTCTGTCCTAAGCACCCTGTGCTGTCCCACGGATGTCTGAGACTTCTTTCCAACAGACCTAACTGTGAGACAGCCTTTCCTGCATGTTTGCTGATTCTGTTAGTTATGTCTCGTACCATGCATCTCAAATGAAATCATCAGCAGACAAACATTTTGGCCAGAGCAAGATAGTGAATGCTTCCACTTCTAAACAGCAGGATATCAACACAGAATATAAACTTTATTTCCATTCATTGATGACTCTCCACCATGCACCTATGCATTTAATTGTTAAAATAAAAAGTATATAAGCTGATTTCTTGATTGAGGATAAAAAGTATGACCCTCATAACTTTTAGTTGATAATAAATTATGAAAAAAAATTGAAATTTATTTCAATCATTTATCATTCTCCTACACAGGAGATCTGATAACATCTAATAAAATATGCTCTTTTATGGATGAAACCCTGGAGTCAGGAGCTTCTGGATAGCTGACCACATAGAGATTCTAGAGGGTAGCATGCCCAGGGAAGGCATGCAAGCTCCTTGCCCCTTCCCCCATACCTCACCCTATACATCTCTTCACCTGTATCCTTTGCAATATCCTTTATAATAAACAAATCAATGAGTTATTGTTGTTGTGGGTTTCTTACTTCCATAGTTTGGCGGGCAGGAGTGTTACAACTCTTTTACTCCAGCCGCCCATAGTTCAGTGAGCAGGAGCCTTACAACTCTTTCACTCCCACAGTTCGGTGGGTTCCAAGTTCTTGTCTCACCAGGCTGACTGTTCCCTCAGGAATAACCTCCTGAGTGTCTGGACTATATACAACCATCCTCAATTTTCCAACAGTGAGCTGTGGTTCCTGCCATCAACTCAAACATGCTCTTGCTCTTCCACTCTGCAGCATTTAAAATCAAAGATACTGTCCCTAAATTACTTGCTCTCATTAATCCAGTTGGCTACAAATCCCTCTTTGGGTTTGACTAACTTTCTGGAGTAGCTCACAATGATAGTGTCAGGAGACAGAAAAATCCAAACCCCTCAAGTTGTACCCAACTTGAAGCCAGTCAGTCACTTGCAACTGGTGTGGTGTGGGGTGGTGTGGGGGCAGCCTTGAGGACTGAGCCCTCAACCTGTGGGGTCCTACACTATCTCCAGGTAGTGTCAGGATTGAATGAGAGGATACTGGGGCTCACTGCCTGATGTGTTGCAGAAAACCCACACACAATTGGTCATAGAATTCTTCTGTGCTGATGATCATCGTGGTGGTGTGAAAGCAGAAGAAAAACGTGGTTTGAGAAGAGAGTTTTTCCCTGAAACAATTTGTGTCAGTGAAGTTCAATTTGCTAGAACAACCCTCACTCATAGAAACACGTGGTTTGGGAAGAGAAAAAATGAAAGGGTGGGGAATGAAGAATCTTTGATTCCTGGGCGGCCGCGTGGTCATCCATGGTATGAAGCCACCCCTGTGCTGAGATCAGTTACCAAAGGTAAAATTTACCAGTGGAATTTAGAGATGGATCCAACTCCCCGGGAGCTGGTTCACTGGATCCATAAGGAAATGCAAATTAATATGAAAAAAGCAAAACATTCAATCCCTAGGTTATTGTTATCTGTAATAGCTAAAATGAAATTTGAAAGGAATTCTGGGTCTGACCTTAATATTAGACCAAGCTTAGATTTCAGACAGCCTGAGCTCAGGCCACAGCCTCAAAGCCACCCCCTAAGGGCAAAATTGTGTGGAGACAATAGAAAATATCTCCAAGACCTGTGGCTTCCAAGAAGGTAGTCAATGGGGGGAAAGGCAAAGCCAAGTAACTATTGAAACCAGAGGGTATAGTGTGAAGGAAGTGCTCCATTTTATAGACTGGTATCATCGGTTTCCTAAGGAACCTTTACTAAGTTGGATTATGACAGTAACTAATTGAGGGACAGTATCTTTGGTTTTAAATGCTGCAGAGTGCAAGAGCATGTTTGAGTTGATGCAGGACGCACAGCTCACTATTGAGCTATTGAAGATGGGTATATATGGTCCAGACACACAGGAGGTTATTCCTGAGGGAACAGCCAGCCTGGAGAACTGGATAAAAGCCACTATACTGTATGTTTACCCTGAGAAGGGGGACTGAGCAACTTCCCCTTTAAATGCCAAGTGGAGCACTCTAGATGAGGCAGCTGATATGCTTTCTATACAAGCCATGCAGGGCTAACTGCATAATGAAAGAGATATTCATGCACTGGATATGCCCATTACCCGGGTCATGGTAAATGCTGTAGTTAAGAGGGCCCCTTCTATAAGGGCACCCAAAATGACTCCTGCAGAATCAAACAAGAGTTTCAGAAGCCTGATCAAATTTGCTGTCTCAGCTTCCTCTCATGGGTCTTACAGATGCTAGTAAAAATACTAGGTTAATTAGTAAGAGAATGGTGAAGGGGAGAGGGGAGAGTCAAAAGACTCAGGACAGAAATTTTTAAACAGTTATTAAAAAATAAAGTGAGGTCAGACACAGTGGCTCATGGCTGTAGTAACAGCACTTTGGCCTTCGGGAGGCTGAGGTGGGAGGATTGCTTGAGTCCAGGAGTTTGAGGCCAGCCTCTGCAACATAGTAAGACCTCTTCTTTACAAAAAAAAAAAAAAAAAAACATTTTAATTGATTTAATTTTTAAAATTAGCTATGCATGCTGGCATGTGCCTATAGTGCCAGCTACTTGGGAGACTGAAAGGGGAGGATCACTTGGGCCCAAGAGGTTGAGGCTGCAGTGAGCCATGATTGTATCACTACACTCCAGCCTGGGCAACAGAGTGAGACTCTGTCCAAAAAAAAACAAAGGCTGGGTACAGTGGCACACACCTGTAATCCCAGCACATTGGGAGGTCTAGGAGGAGGATCACTTGAGCTCAGAAGTTTGAGACCAGCCTGAGTAACATAGTGAGATCTTGTCTCTACAGAAAATCCAAAAATTAGCCAAGTGTAGTGGCACATGCCCGCAGTCCCAGCTTCCCAGGAGGTCAAGGCAGGGGAAGGATGACTTGAGCTTGGGGGACAGAGGCTGCGGTGAGTCATGATTGCACCACTGCACTCCAGCCTGGATAACAAAGACAGACCCTGTCTCAAAAAAATAAGAAATAAAAATAAATAAGATGAAGATACACTGTTGATGGGATGAAACTAAGAAGAAAGAGGAGAGTCATGGGACTTGTCCTAACAGGATAAAAATCTTCAGATGGTTATTTTAAAATGGAAGTAATAAAATAAAAATTGATGGGGTTAAAACAGAAGTCTTAATATAAAATTAGCAAAAATTGAGTGGACCAAAGGGACCCTCTGTTGGTCCCTCATTAATAATGGACCCCCAAACCATTTGCCACATTTCTCACAGTTGGAGGTATTTTAAAAGCCCAAAGGTAAAGATTACTCAAAAAAAAAAAAAAAAAAAAAAAACCCACCTGGAATTGCCTGGGGCGATTAGACTGGTTAATCAAGGTATTGACAAAGAAGCCAGAGTTCCTTAGACCCCTAGCTGGAGACCCAAAGCCTCTTTTTTACACAAGAGAGGGTAAAATGGTCTGGGGGTGAAGAAGAGAAGTTTCTGGAACTAGAATATGCAAATGTAAAAGTTGATAGAATTATACAAGTTGGTGTATTTGAACACACTTTGTGTGAAATGGTTGCATCTCTCTTACTTGATTATATCATGGAAATGAATACTGCATCTGACTGGGAAATGTTTTCCCTACCTAGTACCATAAAACAGAAAGCACAGAAGTCTGCCCTTCAAGCAATATAAATTGGACATGCTAAATGGGAACCAGTAAGATTCCCCAAGCCCACACAGTGCAGAGCAGAAACTAGAGTGCTATTAGGGACAAATTCTCCATTTGATAGCCTTTCATGGAGTATTTTCTAGAACATATAGCAAAGGCCTATGAGTGCCTCCCAACAGCAACCACTGAGACTTTGGACTAGAGAATTTTCACTTGAGGGGCATTTACTACCTTGCTAATGGGGTGGTAATTGAATCTACCCCATGGCTGAAGGACATAAAATGATTTTGACACCTGAAATATCAATGCTATGTCATTGATACTAATATGTCAAAGAAATTCTCTAAGGGGAATAGCAGTGCCCAGAAGTATTCCATAATACAATGGAAATGGTTTAAACATGATTTTGCTGTTCACTGGATGGATAAGGAAATGCAAATAAGAAAAAAATCAAAGTATTCAAATCCTTGGTTATTGAATGCCATAACCAAGAGATGAAATGCGAGGGGGAAGATACTCACAGCAGGGAGCCTCTTTACCCCTAGGACCGACTCTGGAACTCGGAAGGTGCTGCTGGAATCTATCAACACTTGGACAGTACCCCATAAGCATCTCTCAACTGACCAACAAGGAGCTGCCTGGTTTACAGACAGCAGTTCCAAGTGAATGCACCACATCCTGTTTGGAAGACTGCTACTTTGATCAGAGAATGTAAAAATGAGATCCTGTCATTTGCAATACCATGGATGGAACTGGAGGTCATTATGTTAAGTGAAATAAGCCAGGCACAGAAAGACAAACATCACATGTTTTCACTTATTTGTGGGATCTGAAAATCAAAACAATTAAACCCATTGAGACAGAAAGTAGAAGAATGGCTACCAGAGGCTGGGAAGAGCAGTGGAGGGGTTGTGGGAGGAGAAGATAGTTTTGGGTAGAAAAAAATAGTTAGAATGAATTAATAAGGCCTAGTACTTGATAGCATAACAGGGCCTAGTACTTGATAGCATAATAAGGCCTAGTACGTGATAGCATAACAATAAGTAGATTGTTTGTAACACAAAGGATAAATACTTGAAGGGATGGATACCCTATTTCCCATGATGTGATTAGTATTCATTGCATGCTTGCATCAAAACGTCTTGTGTACCCCATACATATATATGCCTACTATGTACCCACAAAATTATAAAGTATAAGTTATTTAAAAATTGGCCAGGCCCCAGAGGGTGTGGTACCGAGGATCTGAGGTAGGGTGAGAGATCTTTGCTTTTTTTTCTCATGCTCTTGTGTGAAGCCTGCTCTTTGTGTTGCTGTGACCCCAGTCTTTGAATTCCCCCTCTCCCCACATTCCCTCAGTTCTTCAGCTCCATTCTATCTTCATTTGAGTCCCTAACCAGCCTGGGTTTCGTGGGTACCCATTTCACCTATATGCTTGCCACTGCCCTGGAATTCCTAGATTTGTTGACATTTTAGCACACCAAGTGTAACTTCCAATCTTTATACAAATAGAACTGGTTCTTTTGCCTTGAGGCAGTGGCCTTGCCATTCTGATATACTTTATTACTCATAGTAATATTTGCTATAGTGAGTGTCCAAAACGAGGCCGAGTTTTATCCAGATGACCTTGGTGAACTCAAGCCTGTTTTGGAGGAGGCTGGGTTCACAAAATTTACTCAGGCTTTGTTCTTCATCAGAAGATGTAAGTGATACCTCAATAATACTGCCAGATTTTGTTTGTCTGTAGAGTAAAATTTTGATGAGCAATTGTGAAAACTGTTCAGATGACATATAAAAATGTGTTTAAGTTCGTCAGATTTGGGAATTTTATTTATCAACAAATGGATTCTGTTTTTATTTCCGTTACATAGATTTGGCCTTGGGTCAACGTCAATGAGAACTTTTGATTGACTATACTTATTTTGCTTAAGTCACAAGTACATCAAACAAACCTTGTTATAGAACTATGGACAGACACAATAACATGAATGAGTCTGAAAATGATGATGTTGAGTTAAAGAAGCCAGGAAAAAGATAGTACCATACTGTATACTTCCATATATATAAGATTCTTGAAAATGCAAACTAATCTATAGACACTGAAAATAGATTGGTGGTTGCCTGGGATTTGGAGGCAAAGGGGAAAGAAAGAATTGAAAGGTCACAAGGAATATTTTGGGGGTGATGGAAAGGTTTATCTGGATTGCATTTGTGTGATTGTATCAAAGATGTATGTATATGTCAAAATTCATTAAATCATATATATGCAGTTCCTTATGTGTCAGTTACAGCTTAATAAAATGGTAAAAATCATTAACGAGAAAACAATAAAAATAAAAATAAAAATAAATAAATAAATAAAAATTGGCCAGGCATGATGTCTCACGCCTGTAATTGTATCAAAGATGTATGTATATGTCAAAATTCATTAAATCATATATATGCAGTTCCTTATGTGTCAGTTACAGCTTAATAAAATGGTAAAAATCATTAACGAGAAAACAATAAAAATAAAAATAAAAATAAATAAATAAATAAAAATTGGCCAGGCATGATGTCTCACGCCTGTAATCCCAGCATTTTGAGAGGCCAAGGCAGAAGAATCACTTGAGCCTGGGAGTTCAAGATCAGCCTAGGCAACATAGCAAGACCTCATCTCTACAAAAAAATTAATAAAAAAAAAAAATTAAAAAGAAAATTTTTGGCCAGGCGTGGTGGCTCATGCCTGTAATCCCAGCACTTTGGGAGATCGAGGTGGGTGGATGATGAGGTCAGGAGTTCGAGACAGGCCTGGCCAACATAGTGAAACCCCATCTCTACCTAAAAAATACAAAAATTAGCCAGGTATGGTGGCATGTACCTGTACTCCCAGCTACTCGGGAGGCTGAGGCAGGAGAATCGCTTGAACCCAGGAGATGGAGGTTGCAGTGAACTGAGACAGCACCTGAGTGACAGAGGAAGACTCCATCTCAAAAAAAAAAAAAGAAAGAAAGGACATTTTTTCATTGTAAAAAATTATTATTTTTTAAATAGAAGGTAACAACATCAGATCAGTGGATAGAATTGCATGCTGTTTTTCTAACAGTAATGAAAGAATGGAACAGTGGTGAAAGTCTCTGTGTTTAGGTTTTTACTGACTCACAGGCAGTGACCAATGACGTGACTATACACTCAGGCGGAAGGAAACCCTGATGATTAAAGGGATGCCCAAATGAGGCATGGCCCTATGGAAATTTGTGGGTGTATTAAAATAGAACAAGTCAATGCTCGTCAGAAGAACTCCCTCCAGGTTAGGAAGGTAACTGGAATCAACAAACAGATCTCCTCATGTGCTCCCATGGGCCACCTTGGTCCATGAAATGGGTGGATTTGGGGTTACTGCAGCAGTGTGGAGATGAGCTGAATGAAAACATTGGCCAGCCGTCGTGGCTCATACCTGTAATCTCAGCACTTTGGGAGGCCAAGGCAGAAGGACCACTTGAGCTCAGGAGTTTGAGACCAGCCTGGGCAACATGGTGAAACCCTCCTTTTGCACTGTCTCAGGCCTGCCAGTAAGAACTGTTCTGTTTCTCTGCAGGAGAGACAGAGACTGCCAATGGGTGTGGGGCTTATTCACTGGTAGGAAGGCCCTCAACACTGGCACATGAGACTGATGCTGGTTTTCTCTGGGGGCTACACATGGATCTTGACAGGATTAGACACTGACTTGAGAGTAGGCTTTGCTTACCCAGTAGATGAAAATGCTTAGATTGCCAGAAAAAAACCACAGCAGAAGATAATGCATGGATTTGGATGGCTCACCATCATTTCTTCAGATCAAGGAACACACTCTACAGCCCATAATGTCCAACAGTGGGCAGAGAGATAGCTGCTTAGAGTAATCATTTGATGGAGAAGTAGAACAGGCAATTAAGACATTGGTTGTCTAAAACAGAAGGAGCTAAAAGCAGGAAGGGCTGGCCTACATGCCTTCATGAGTGTGTGCTCACACTCAGCATGAGTGGGACTAGAGTGTCCCTGTCAGATTTTTTCAGTTTTTCTGGTTGACCTGGGGAAGAGTAGGTGAGAGACGCTGGTATGACTATGCAATTCTTGCCAAGGGAGGAGTACACTGGTATATGGACTATATTTTTTTCTTTTTTCCCTCATATCACCTCAAAAAAAATATTTTTTTCTCTCTCCTACCTGATGCAGTGGTCCTAGGACCAAGGGCTGCAACCACAACTGCTGGAGGCAGGGATGATTCCTAAGCAAGAAATCTTCACTGTGTTTTTAAACTGTGTCAGAATTCCTAAGGGCCCGGATGGGGGTAGATTGTGCCTTCACTCCATCTGGCAAAATTGGGGTTAAGAATAAATGCAGCTGTATTACCTGGTGGTAAAAATGGCACATTCGTTTGGAACCTATGTAATCCTTCTTGATATGAGTGCAGATGAACTAAGGGAGAGGCACTCGCTAGACTAGTATTGCTGCAAGCAATCTAGATCAGCACAGTGGCCAAACCCAATATCCTTTCCAAAAGTGTCAAAGTTTGGGTCAAAACAAATAACGAATGGAAAACAGGAGGAATAATAGCTGAGGGTAAAGAAATGAATAAACAGTTATAAATGGAGGGAAATACAATATTACATTAACAACTCTAAAGAGTCTCAGAGCAAGAAATGACATTGCCTCGTAGCTCAGTTATTCCAGATGCCTGAAACGGAGAAGCTATGTATTTGCCAATACCACTCTTGCTTTTGGAACCTGACAAGAATAAAAGGAAGCCTGAAAATCTAAGTGGCCTCAGCCTGGAGGACATTCATACAATATAATGGACTGGACCACTTATTAATGATTGTGTATCTTTGTTTTGCTATAAGGGATTCATGGTTGAAAAACAGGGAGTGGCCTGTGGTGTCATAATATATATTGGTATTCGCCCATGGTTTCTGGCCTTGTTACAGTTTTTTGTTACAATGTTGGGTGTGTTAGGCCTCAGGGGCAGGCCTCTGGCCTTCTCCTGCCCTCTTTTCATTTGCCTCAAGGCAGGAATCTACTCTTCCCATTCTTTCTGATTGTGAGGTTTTGTTCGTTTTTCTTTTTCTTTTTTTGAGACAGAGTATCACTCTGTCATCCAGGCTGGGGTGTAGTGGCACTATCTCAGCTCACTGCAACCTCCACCTTCCAGGTTCAAGCAATTCTCCTGCCTCAGCCTCCCGAGTAGCTGGGATTACAGGTGCCCGCTACCATGCCCGACTAATTTGTGTATTTTTTGTGGATACAGGGTTTTGCCATCTTGGCCAAGGTGGTCTCAAACTCCTGACCTCAGGTGATCTGCCCACCATGGCCTCCCAAAGTGCTGGAATTACAGGCGTGAGCCACCCCTCCCAGCCCTGAATGTGAGTCTTAAGACCCTCCCCGGAGAGGAGAGAAGGAGAATTCTTTCAAGAATTCTCTAGGGAGAAGAAATGCTGATGTCATGAAGCTTCCATAAAATCCCAGGAGAACTGGATTCTAAGAGCTTCCAGATAGATAAACATATGGAAGTTCTTGGAGGGTGCCACACCCAGAGAAGGCATGGACACTCCTCACCCCTTTCCTCATACCTCACTCTACACATCTCTTCATCTGTATCCTTGAAATATCCTTCATAAGAAACCATTAAACATAAATGTCAAGAAAAAAGAAAAGAATTTGAGTCACAAGGAGCTTAAGGCAATGCTTCTCAAACTTGAATGTGCATCAGAACCACTTAGGATTCCACAGAAATACAAAAGATCCTCAGAGACTGGTATGAACACCTCTATGAGCACAAACTAGAAAACCTTGAGGAAATGAAAAATTCCTGGGAACACGCAACCTCCCAAGACTGAACCAGGAAGATATTGAAACTCTGACCAGACCAATAACAAGTTACAAAATTAAATCAGTAATAAAAAAGTTACCAACCCAAAAAGCCCTGGTCAAGGTAGATTCGTAGCTGAATTCTACAAATTGTACAAAGAAGAGCTGGTACCAGTCTTACTGAAACTATTCCAAAAAATTGAGGAGGAGGCAGCCTTCCCTAACTCATTCTACAAGATCATTATCATCTTGATACCAAAATTATTAATGGTGTGGAATCTCATCGACTTATATTTTAATATTTGGTGAGAAAATGGACACAAAGCACTTGTGCTGCTTACTGAAATACTACATTGTCTTGAGGAAAAGCACCTGTGTGTTTGAGTTGTGAGTTGAAGTAGTTGCTTTGTTTCATGGAACACTATATTCATTTTCTATTGCGACTGTAACAAACTGCCACCAAGTTGGCGGCTTAAAACAAAACAAATGTATTATCTTACACTTCTGGAGGTAAGAAATCCAACATGGGTCTCACTGGGCTAAAATCAAGGTGTCAGGAGGACTGTGTTCCTTCTAGAGACTCTGGGTAGAATCAGTTTTCCTGCATTTTTCATCTTCTAAAGCCCACCTACTTTCCTTGGTTCACGGCCCCTTCCTTTATCTTCAAAGCCAGACTCATAGCGTTTTTAAATCTCCTACTGCTTTCTTTCACTCATAAGGACCCTGTTGACTGCAGTGGGCTAAACCAGGTAATTCAGGATGATCTTCCTGTCTTAAGATCTGTAACCAAATTACATCTGCAATGCCCCTTCTGCCACGTAAGCTAACATATTAACAAGTTCTAGATTAAAACAGCCATTATTCTGCTTACCACTATCATCACTATCACATGAAAGAATGAATAACAGACAAACAGTGGTTATTCAGTCCTGGGTATTTGGCATTTTCTCAAAATAAACAAAGTGAACCTGTAACTTTAAGAAAACCACTTTTTTTTTTTTTTTTTTGAGACAGGGTCTCACTCTGTCACCCAGACTGGAGTGCAGTGGTGTGATCTCAGCTCACTGCAACCTCCACCTCCTGGGCTCAAACGATCCTCCAACCTCAGCCTCACAAGTAGCTGGGACTACAGGCATGTGCCATCATGCCTGGCTAATTTTTTTTTTTTCAGAGATGGGGTTTCTTCATCTTGCCCAGGCTTGTCTCAAACTCCTGGACTCAAGGGATGACTATCGAATCTATCCATGATATCATAAGGGAATCTGCTTTAAGTAGATGGAAAGTTAAGGAACAGTCCCCAAGACCACCCTCATTTCTGGCACCAATTGTAAGTTCAAGGTTCCCAAGACCACCCTCAGATTTGGTAACTTGCTAGGACTCACAGAACCCACTGACATCTGTCATACACATGATTATGGTTTATTACAGTGACACGATATAGATTAAAATCAGCCAAGAGAAGAGAGGCACGGGACAGACTATTTGAGTCAGGGTTGGGTGCAGTGGCCCACACCTGTAATTCCAGCACTTTGGGAGACCAAGGTGGGCAGATCACCTGAGGTCAGGAGTTGAGACCACCTTGGCCAAGATGGCAAAATCCTGTCTCCACAAAAAATAAAAAAAATTAGTCGGGCTTGCCTCAGCCTCCCAAAGTGCTGGAATTATAGGCATGAGACTCCATGCCTGGCCAGGAAAACCACTTATAGTATTTGTTACCAAAGATAAAACTCAAATTTTCAAACTAAAATTAGAATTTTAGAAAACTTGTGTCCACCACAGTGAACTTTACAGCCTCCCAATTCTTAGACTTCTAATGAGATTAGTAGTGTGATTTCTTTTAGACATTAAATATTGAAATGTGTCCACATTTGGAGGATCTGAGTAGCTAAGTAAACCAATATTTTTCAAATGACTACTGCATGATGTTACAAAATCATGCATGGGTAAGAGATTACTCAGCATGGAAGATGGACCAATGGGTTAAAATGTAATTGAGTATGAAAAGTTCATGATATGATTTTAGACTCCACATTGCAATCAACCTTTAAGAAACTACCACTTGTTAAATTTTGATGTAGTATTTCAAAAGACTACTCACAATTATCTGAAAAGGCTATAAAAATACAATTCCTTTTCTAACTGTCTATCTGTATTAGGCCAGATTTAGTTTGGATACCTCAATTTTTAAAATCATAACAAAATGAATGCAGAATAAAGTAAGAATCCAGCTATCATTTTGTAAGTCAAACATTAAAGATATTTGCAAAAATGAAAAACAATGCCACTCTTCTCTCTGACTTTGTTTGAGGAAATCTAGTTATTTTTTATTTAAAAAATTAATTATGTTAACATGGAATGGGTTTATTATTATTTTAAAGGAGTAAATAAAGTTTTTTTAATTTCTCAGTTTTAATTTCTAATGTGGTAAATATTGACAGCTATAACTCACATAAAGAAAAGCTCTTCAAAGCCTTCAACAATTTTTAAGACCGTGAAGCTGACCTGAGACCAAGTACCACTAGTCTACCCTTTGGCTACCAGAGCAGGGAACAGAACTAAAGAGGTAACAAGGAAGAGCTCAGCCACAGTAACCCTAATAATGGTATCAAGTGACCCTGAAAATGCAATCCAAATAATCTTTTCAATGCCCTCCTCCCAGGGAGTGGAGGTCCCAGCACTAAGGCAGTTGAGATGAGGTTTGGAGGAGGTAAAGAGGTATAGTCAGGACCCATCAAACCCTGGGAGAGCCCATCACATGCCCCATGAGAGCACCAGCACTTTTGACACCCACCACACAGAGGGCATCAGTTAGCTGTTCAGGGTTAGCTAAAAAAGCAAGGACAATCAATAAAGTGCAGCATTTGTCTCTTTTCCTCCCTCTTATCAAGGCTCAAACCAAATGAGAAGCTAGAGACTTAGAAGAAGAAGGAGAATTCCAGAGGAAGATCACGTACTCCCACAGTGAGGGGGGCACAAGACTGAAAGAGAAGACCAAGACCTACCCCTCCCACATCAAGTCCCTCTGGCTACAAATCTGGCTAGTAATGAAAAAGACTGAAACTTTAAAATTGGAACTTTAAATTCAATAGATCCTCACTAACCAAAGGATCTGGAAAGCTACCGAATCTATCCATGATATCATAAGGGAATCTGCTTTAAGTAGATGGAAAGTTAAGGAACAGTCCCCAAGACCACCCTCATTTCTGGCACTAATTGTAAGTTCAAGGTTCCCAAGACCACCCTCAGATCTGGTAACTTGCTAGGACTCAGGAACCCACTGGATACCCTAAGGTCACATACGATTATGGTTTATTACAGTGACATGATATAAATTAAAATCAGCCAAGAGAAGAGAGACACGGGACAGAGTCCAGGAAAGTTCCACTCATGCAGCTTCCAGCTGTCCTCTCCCACTAGAGACGCAGACAGCATTAACTTGCCCAGCAACAAAATGGGACACTGCACACTGAGTACTGCCAACCGTGGAAGCTCGCCCCAGCCTTGGTGTCCAGAGTCTTTATTGAGGCTCTACTGTACACATGATAACTGCTCACATAACCAGTAACACATGACCAAAAGCCCCCACCTTAATCACACTGTTAGACTATCCAGTGTGGCCCGAGGCCCCCAGGTAAACAAAGACATTTTTAGCAGCAGGACATTTCAGGGACTCAGAGAATTCCTCCCAGGAATCAGTGCAAAGGCCAGATCTCTCTTTAGGTGAGTTTTATTACATCATTATTATTATTATTATTATTATTATTATTAAGACTGAATCTCGCTCTGTCACTCAGGCTGAAGTGGCAGTGACAGCTCATAACTCACTGTAACCTCAAACTTCTGAGCTCAAGTAATCTTCAGCCTTATCCTCCAGAAAGTCAAATTCTTTGCTACATAGTGGAGAAGGGAGATTCAACTTAATGAAGCTAGTGGTAATGACTGGCAAAAAGTAAAACAACTTCATGTTTGTGCTTCACCCACGGACAACAACACGTAGTCTTTACCCTTCTTCCTTGTGACCTAACTTGCCTCTCTTGAACCTCGGTTGGCACTGGCCTGAGTGCCTGTGCATTAGTATAGCCTGTGCATTGATATAACCCGCAAACACACCTCCCGCCTGAGAATGGAAAACACCAACTAGTCAAGGCAGAATCAGGCAGGAGTTGGTGCAAAACCCCACGTGATAAAATTCCAACATGACACCCACTCATTTTGATTAACAAACTCTTCTTAAAATATATCAGGAAAGTTAGGGTTTTGGTATATGTCATTCAACCTTCTGTCATTAGTTTTATCTTACTACTTTTCATCCTGAAAGCTGGATTAAAACAGTTGTTTGTAGGAAATAGAAACTAAAATATCATGAATCACAGAAGTTTTCTCCAAGCAGGTGAGTCTTTGAAGCCACTTCTGTTGCTGACTTTTCTTACTTATATATATTAGTGTCCAAAGCTCCTGGAATTTCTCAAGAGCTACCCAGAAAAAAAATCTTCTCAAGTGATAATCATTTAGTAGTGTCTGCCTGGATCAACACATTGAGGAAGATTCTGAAGCTTTACCTGCGCTCTGCTTGAAAACGTGTGGTAATGCATTAGTAAGGTCAGTCATGGCCACAGGAGAGGATGATAGCATTAGTACCTTCTAGTTCTCATTCTGATCTAATATTTAACCTCAGGCCCTGACGCTGCTCTTGGGGAAGCTGGGCCACTTGGAAACCCTTAAGTTAAAATCTGTGGTTCAGTGACAGATTGGATTAAGAAAATGTGGCACATATACACCATGGAATACTATGCAGCCATAAAAAAGGATGTGAGTTTGCATCCTTTCTATAGGACATTGGATGCAGCTGGAAACCATCATTCTAGCAAACTATCACAAGAACAGAAAAACTAAACACCGCATGTCTCCTACCTCATAGGTGTGGAACTGAACAAATGAGATCACTTGACTCAGGAAGGGGAACATCACACACTGGGGCCTATCATGGGAGGTGAGGGGAGGGCGGAGGGATTGCATTCTCAGAGTGACCAGATGCAAATGACGAGTTGATGGGTGCAGCAGACCAACATGGCACAAGCATACATATGTAACAAACCTGCATGTTATGCACATGTACCCTACAACTTAAAGTATAATAACAATAAATAAAATTTAAAAAAAAAAATAAATAAAAAAAATTAAAAAAAATAAAAATAAAAATAAAAAATAAAATCTGTGGTTCTTCATCCTCGACCACTCACTGGCCAATCCAGCCTTCCCATCTGTTTCTCTCCTGGTGATATTTTACTCCTAGTGATGCAAAGACTATATACCATCCAGCAAGCACCACTGGCTCTGAGGTCAAGGATAACAATTGCTCCCTCACAGTTGTGCTTTGGGCCAGTTCCTCAGCATACTCTGAATACCCTGATCCAGAAAGGAGAGGGCAGAAGTAGCACTTAATTTCTCCAGAGCAGTGCTGTGCAAGCATCTCCACCCCTAGTAACCCAGGAGCATCCATTCTTACCTTCAAGGTTCTGACCATATTGCCACCAGCAGCATCATCTGTGTGTTTACTATGTGCCAAACAGTAAGCTAAGTACCTTTAATGCTCACATCAACTCTTTAAGTTACATATTATCATCTGCTCCACTTTATAGAAAAAAGAAACTAAGGGATAAAAAGATTTTAAAATTTGCCCAAAGTCAAGTGAAGTTTTATGTGGTTCACCTGAGTCCAGAGATTATACTTTAAATATTACGTTATATTGCTCATATCTTGCAAAAAATAGCCATGCATAGTTGTGTTCTGTGTTTAAAAATCATACAGATTACGTATTCTATTCTGCAATAAGTCTGGGTGTGTTTTAATTTAAAAATTATATTACGTCTCATACACTGTAGTAAAGTTGGGATGACATCTCATGTCATCCCACAAGAGATGACATGATTATCCTGAGGCTTGATGCTCCCCCTGGGACACAAGTACACTGTGAAAGAAACAGCACCAAGGCATTGGACTTTGCTCTACCTCATGATAAAATCTGTAAACTCAGAAAACTTATGTTATCCTCCATACATCCTTGCTACCTGTGAGACTATCAGCAATGAGCTGGGACCTTAAAGAGAAAGAATGGCCAGAATACTCTAGGCAAAAAGAAAAGGAGGAATATTTTAGTTTGAATAATAAACATGCAAGTTGAAAACATTTGAAAATTACCCCACTTCTTACTTTTATAGAGAAAACAGAGGACATGATCATTATTCACTAGAAGGAGCTCATTAAATATGGTCCTATATAAATGATCATGAAAGTAATTACTTTTTGAAAAGCCATAGATTCCATGTTTTCCATAGCCCAAGACCCCAGGGCCTTTGTCCTGTCGTCTTTCCTAACATCAGTGACACATGTTTTACATCTAAGTACTTAGAGGTATAAGTTTTACTTTGTCTCAGATCCTCATAGGCATAAACTTGTAGGCTTAATAGCAACAATGCATTGTGTTGTGGGTTACATAAAATAACAAGTATGAAATTACATATAGCATATGTCAGCAGTATATTCTATACTGAGGCCAAATTCCATAAAGGTCAATTCTCTGGGGATAGGACTGCACTGTATCTGCCACATGATGTAACACTGAATACTTCCAGTTATGTGTCATCTTCTGAGGAATGTGATATTAATCTTCACTATTTGATGAGTACCCTTCTGAAATGTATACAATTTTTTTAACTTTTATTTTAGATTCAGGGGTGCATGGGTAGGTAAACTTGTGTCAAGTGGGATTGTTGTACAGATTATTTCATCACCCAGGTATTAAGCCTAGTACCTGTTAGTTATTTTCGTTGATCCTCTTGCTACTGCCACCCTCCACCCTCCAAAAGGGCCCATGGTGTTTTGTTCTTCTCTGTGTGTCCGTGTGTTCTCGTTATTTGGCTCCCATTTATAAGTGAGAACATGTGGTATAAAACCACATTTTCTTTATCCAGTTATCATGGATGGGCATTTAGGTTGATTCCTTGCATTTGCTATGCTGAATGGTACTGCAATGAACATACTCGTGTATGTGTCTTTGTAATAGAATGATTTATATTCCTTTGGGTATATAAATTAGTCCAACCATTGTGGAAGACTGTGTGGCAATTCCTCAAATGAGATTGCTGGGTCGAATGGTATTTCTGTCTTCAAGTCTTTGAGGAGTTGCCACACCATCTTCCACAATGGTTGGACTAATTTTATTCTCACCAACAGTGTATAAGCATTCCTTTTTCTCAACAATCTCACCAGCATCTGTTATCTTTTGACTTTTTAATAATAGCCATCTGACTGGTGTGAGATGGTATCTCACGTAAGTTTTGATTTGCATTTCTTTAATGATCAGTGATGTTGAGCTTTTTTTACATGATTATTTGCCACATGTATATCTTCTTTTGAAAAGTGTCTGTCCATGTCCTTTGCCTACTTTTTATGGTGTTTTTTTTCTTGTAAATTTGTCTAAGTTCCTTATAGACGCTTTGTCAGATGCTGTATTAGTCTATTCTCACACTGCTATAAAAAACTACCCAAGACGGGGTAATTTATAAAGAAAAGAGGTTTAATTGACTCACAGTTCTGCAGGCTGTATGGGAAGTATGGCTGGGGAGGCCTCAGGAAACTTACAATCATGGCAGAAGGCGAAGAGGAAGGTAACACGTCTTACACAGTCAAAGCAGAAGAAAGAGAGTGAAGGGGGAGATAGTACATCAAACAACCAGATCTTGTGAGAACTCTGTCACAAGATGGCACCAAGGGGATGGGGATACTGCTAAACCATCAGAAACCACTCCCATGATCCAATCCCCTCCCACCAAGCCCCACCTCCAACACTGGGGATTGCAATTCCACATAAACTATAAAAACACCAAGAGTAATTTAAAACTATAAAAAAGCAAGAGTAATTTTAAAAATCCTCATAGAATTTTCAATCTGGAAAGACTCCCAAATTCAAACTACACCCTGAGCCCCCAGCCCCCATTTACACATGAGGCCACCTAGGGCTCAAAACGTTGAAGAACTTGCCCGAGGACACATTAATACCAACCCGCAGGACCAGGACTGGTACAATAGCTGTTAAAGTCCTCCCAGTCTGAGACTCTTTCTGCTTTCCTATATTTCCCATAATTTAAATATTGACACAGCGTCCAGCAGGGGTTAGCATACTTTTCCCGTAAAGGACAAGACAATACATAATTTAGGCTTTTCAGGCCATGTGGTTGCATATGGTCTCAATTAATTCTGCCATTGTAGCATTACAGCAGCCATAGGCACAACATGAGCTAACGGGTGTGGCTGTGTTAAAATAAAACTTCATTTGTAAAATCAGGTAGCAAACTAGATTTGGCCTGTGGACAGCAGTTTGATGATGCCTGGTCTAGAGAAAAAGAACTTTCTCAGACTTCTCAGACTTACTTTCTCAGACTTCTGATTCACTTTCTTCATGTATCACTCAGGCTATGGCATGAGTGAGTGTGGAAGAACAAGGTACATTTTGACCCATCCCCGAAGCTCCTAGAAAAGTTAGAAAACCCTACCCAACCAATATCGAAAATCATTAAAATCACATATATGCACACCCCAGAGAGAGAAAGGGTGAAAGGGTAGGGAGACAGGCTAACAGGTGAACATTCTGGTAGTTAATCTGCTGCCTCTTTTTCTCACTAGCTATTTAATTAATGAGATCAAATCAAGTGGCCAAGCCTTTGTTTACTGGTATCTAGGGTACTCATTAACTACCTATAAATCTCTGCTGCTCTCTGGTGGTAGAAGACATTTCAGAGAAGTTGAATACTGTAGAATTTAGCAACTGAGTTCTCAAAATTTTGGGGGACACTAAAGAACTAAGTGAGTGAGACAGGGTATTTTCAAACTTACTAAACAAAATCATAACTGAATCCCTGAAATATTTCTATGAATGATTTTCCTTCATCACAAATCTTCCTGGTTTTTTTTTTTTCTATCAGGTCCAAGCATCGGTTTTTCTGACACCTGAAGCGTCCATTATTTTTCTTTCTCTAAAGCAGGAGCATCATAATTAATAAACGTGGCTCAGAAGAAGCTTTAATTCTTCCAGAACTTTTGGATAAGGCACAAAAAGGTGTGGCAGAGAGTCAAAGGAGAATAAGCGTCTACCTGGCAGCTAGCTGACAGCAAAGGGGCTTTTAATGCAAATGACAATTTCAACTCGTGCGTGTAACTGAACATCAACAGATTTTACTTCACCTCGGTGCTGTTTTTTTTTCTAGTACCTTAATCACACCAGAGAAGCTGAGAACCCCATCTTCAGTTTTCTTGTCGCTGAAAACTGTGCTTCAGGGATGGGTTGACACTTTATACCAGGAGACTAGTCAGACCACTGTTTTCATATTAGTCGGTGTATGACTCCTGGTGACTCAAGCCAAACGTGGGTGGGGAGATTCCAAAAACCAGAGATAAGGAAGAGTAGGAACAAGTGAGCTTGAATCTTTTATGGACCCAGGGGCTGTGCCTAGCTTACCCACTGTGGTTAATACATTCCAGCTCCTGGAACAGAGACTAATACATTGTAGGGACTAATATGCTTTTACTAAGTGAGTGAGGAAATAATTGAATGAATCATTCGTGTTTATGAGAGTGGTTTATACGCTATATAGCACCCTATAAGTAATCATTGCATTCATACTAGAAGTAGCAAAGAAGTGAATTACAAATCAAGAAATAATGGCAGGAAATAGCACATCTAATATGGAAAGAAGTTCTTTCCAAACCCACAATTTCATGTTTCCTTTCTCAGTATCACAGTATCACAAAACTCAGGGATTAGAAAGGCTTTTAACACTTTCGTTGTCCAAACTTCCACTGATGCTCTTTATTCAGAGTTCCACAATATTCCCACCAAATGGTAGTCACCCACCCTCTACTCAAACACTTCTGGAGACAGGAAGTCAATGTCTGCAAAGACCCTCTGTATTTTGGGTGGGGAAGGGAAGTTGAAGCCACAGGGCAGTGTAGAAACAGGAGATTCCAGAGTCGTGCTGTTCAATAGGTCGCCACTATCCACCTGTGACCACTGAGAACTTGATATGTGGCTAGTCCAGACTGAGGTGTGCTGGGATTTTTGAAAACTTAATACAAAAAAAGGATGTAGAATATCATTAATTTCTTATAATGATTACATTGTGAAATCATAATATCTTGTATCCACTACAATAAATACATTGTTAAAATTAACTGCGCTTTTTTCTGTTTACCTTTTTAATGTGGTTACTAGAACATTTAAAAGTACATATATGGCTCACATTATGTTTCTACTGGATGGCATGGGTCGAGAGAACACATTTTGTCTTTCAATTCAGCAAAACAAATACAATGTCTTCAGGAGACACTAATATGGAAACTCTGGTCTGCTCTGAGTATGAAAATCAAAATCCCTGCTCAATAATTTGAATCCCATCCCCTCTTTTATGGTACTTGTGTCTGTGTCTGTTCTTGGCTGTGAAATGGATAAAATATTTTCTTCTTTTCCCTGTCTCTACAGAGAGTCATAGACTCATGATGAGCCTCTCATAGTGACAGTCTCCTGTTGTCCTGGAAACAGTGTGCAAGGAGAGCTGCCTCAGCTCAGTGAAAGGGAGGATTTTCTAACAGAGCTCTCCAGAGTGAGAATGATCAGCTTGACTCAACCCTACCCCAGTAGGTGAACTCTACATTTTATAATATCTGAAGTGTCATCACAGCTAAAAATAGGAAAGGAAGAAAATGTTCTCAGAAACTCCTGATAACAAAACAATAAATCTTAACTCATCATTATAAAAGTGTACGATTATTTTACCAAACTGCCATAGCTTACATATATAAATCACAAGGAATAATTATTGAGTTGAAAGTGCCTATGATATTTAAGACAAGTGTAATCCTTAAGTAATAGGGTGATAATTCTATTCTTAAAAATCCATTTGAGTATCATTTGACATTGTACCCGCACTTTAAAAGTCTGAGTCTTTTTAACTGGTTTGTTGAACAGGCTTGAGATGGTAGGTAAAACATAAAACTATTTCACTTTACTTATTTTACTCCATGTGATGAATGTGTGCACGACCTGTGAGGATCTCCTACTAGCTTTAGAGAGAAAGCACCCCCGCTTACACATATCCCCCACCACACACACACACACAAACATACACACACACACAAACACACACACACAAACACACACACTCACACTCACACACACACAAAAACATACACACACACACTCTCACACACACACACTCTCACACACACACACACACACACACACACACACATACACACACACAAACATACACACACATACACACACACAAACATACACACACTCTCTCACACACACACACACACACACACAAACATACACACACACAGACACTCACACACACACACACACATACATACACACACACACACACCCACACACACTCACAGGCTAATGTCTCAACTCTAAGGATTTCCCCTCCTCCAGTATTCAGACTAAAGAGATTTGGGTTGGGGTGAGAAGAGTCTGTATTGATTTGGGCAGAGTCAGATCTGTCCCCTCTTCACAAGCCCTAGAGGGTTATCTTCTCCAAAGCTGTGTTTTCACAAGCCCTAGAGGCTTATCTGCTTCAAAGCACAACATAATTTGGCAACTGAAGTGTCCAAACTGTCAACTATGAAAAATGGTTTTAGGCAATACTTGAATTGCCATGTGACCCTAACACAGCAAATAACGTAGGAAATGTAAAAAATGCATTTTCTGACATTTACAGCTGTTGATCTTTAAGTTTAGTAACAAAGTGATTACAGGTGATTGCGACTGTCTTTAGAGGCTTTTAAGACCAGAAAAGAAGTCTTATCTATTTGAGCAAAACATTCCTTTTGACAGCAATAAAACTGAAGAAACTCTCTAAGCTCCTTCCGACTAAAATTTAGGTTGCTAAGTTATTTCATGCAGACTTTCAAAGAGTGAGAATTTTCTTATCTTTAAGAATCTTTTCTTAAGGGTATTTCTTTCTGTATTAGGGTGCAGAATTTGATTGGACTGCTGAGATAAGTGCTGTTCTATCAGTTTTAGATCTAGGCACTCCAGGATACCTAGTTTGATTTCCTAAAGAAAGAGCAAACAATTCATTGTTTTATATGAGTGGGGAAACACAGCAGTGAGGTTTCTCTGCCAGGCACATGACCAAGTTGTCTGACCACATGTAATCACAGTAGAAGTAGAGCATTCTCCTTGTTCTGTTCTATCAGAATTTGGCCCAACATAATTGAATAATTTTTAAAAGTTTGAAATAATGTCGCTCCTTGGTTCTCCAACTTAGCAAGCATCAGAATTACGTGGAAGACATATTAAAACACATAATGGTTGACCCCATCAGCCTAGCTTCTGATGCAGCAGATCTGGGTGACATCTGAGATGTGCACTTTGGGAATGGACCCAGACAATGCTGATGCTGCTGGTCCAGAGACCCCACTTGGAGAACCACAGATCTAGATACAGATAATTATAATGAAGAAGTGCAGAGAGAAACCTGAGCAAGAGCTGTTCTTTGAGAATTCTGATTGAGGACTCCTTTCCAAAAACAGATTTAAACAACTTATTGAGATCATTCTGCAAACTATTAAACCTAAGCATAAAAATATGGTCCAGAAAAATGGGTTTTCCTTGCCTGATTAAATGAATGACTTGCTAATGTGGAGCATAACATTTGATTTAAAATATAGCCATTATGCATGGTGATCATTTCCATCAGGGAAAGCCCTAGAAAAACAAACTGTATTCCTCAAATTTCAGTGTAAAAAACAATTCTCAATCCTTTTGTAGTTTATAAACATAATGATTGGGTTTTCATATGCATGTGTGAAATGTGTTTCCCTCAAACCTTGTTACAGTGTCAGCACATTACCCTGTGCTGACATGAAAATAATAAAGTAAAATAATTATCCTTTCACTTTCAACAAAAAGTGGCTCTTTTTGTTCCCATAATATATATTTTTATGCTTAAGTACCCTTAGCTTCAAGTATCTTTATTTTTCCTTTTTAATAGCTTAGATAATCAATACCAATGCTTCAAGTAACTTTAAAAGAATAATTTTGCAATACTATCAAATACCTAGGATTTATATTTAAAATCTGGTTCACCTTGAAAATCTAATGATTTTCCAAATTATCTAAGTTTCTGCAGTGGTAGTTAGGATAGGACTTGTAACGTTTATAGGACTGGATATTCAAGTTTTTAAACCTTAACTACCACTAAAACATTTATACAGGTCCCAAATGAGTATTAATATGACTAATGTCATCAAATGAATCTCTAATTAAGGCTTAAGCAATCTTTCTAAAATGGTATTAGGAAGAAGACTTTCTGAATAAGGTGAATTGAGCATGCTCCCAAAAATCCTGCAAATAAGGTATAAATTTAGTTAAGGCAAAAAAAAAATTAGGGAGGAAAATAGACCTATGAGCTTTCTTGACAGCAAATTGAAAGTCAAGAATGTGATGTGGCTGCCACTACAAATGAACACTTTCCAGGTAAAGAGATGCCACACCCATTTTATTCAGTGGTAGGCATACCGCTTCTGAAATGCTGTATTGATTCTGCAGACATCTCAGGAGACTCATCAACAAACAGGGGAGGCTTCAGAGATGGCAAGGATGGTAAAGGGTCTGAAAAAACAGGTCTTTTGGGGAACATTTGAAAGAACTTACAGTGAATGACTAGAGAGAGTTGGATGTCGCAGGTGAGGGCCACACAGATACACGAATGATCTCTTGAAATATCTTAAGAGCTGTCAAAAAACAGAAATTTAACTTCCTCTTTTTCTCAGCAAATGGCAGAATAGAAACACATGAGTGTATCAGGAAGGTTAGGAACACAGCTTTGAAATCAGACAGTGGATTTAAGACTTGGTTCCAGCCATTGTTGGATATGTAAACTTGGCAAACTAGTTGTTCATTAGAAAAAAAGCAATATTAGAAGTACCTCTCCTTAGGTAAGGACTAAATTAAGGACTAAATGAGATGACAGATATGATAGACTCAGAACAACGCCTGACAAGTGTTCAGATAACCATTTGCATCAATTAATTTAATAGAGATGCCTGAAAATGCATTGAGCCACTTCTAGAAGGAAATTTAGCAAAGACAAAATTAACATCAGCCAGGGATGCTATGGTAAGAATCCCGGCATTGGGTAAAAGAACTAGGTAACCTGTAAAAACCCTCTCAACTGTGAAGCAATTCTTCACAGTTGTTAACTAGTGCTTAACTCTCCCTCCCCTGTGCTCACAGCACTTTGTTCAACCAGTATTGCAGAATTTATCACACTTTTTCATCAGTAGTTATGAGCATGTGTGTCTCCCACCTAGTTGGTAAGCTCCTCAAGGTCAGACTATGCTTCATCCATCTTTGTTCCCTATGCATCTTGCCCAGTGCCTGGCATACAGCAAGCATTCAATAAACAGTTGTTGAGGAAAGAAGATGCTCAGGGCTCAGGGCTAATGTTGACTCCTGGCTGCTTCTCTATCTGTGTGACAATTCCTCCAGGAAAGGGCCTAGCTAATATTCAGTCCCGGAAGCTTTTGAATTCTTGTGGTTATGCTAGAAATATGACTTGGCGGGCATTACTTTTCTAGGTGAATAAACCATTCTAATTGCACAGCGTTGAGTACATTGTGAATTTATGAAGTTTGGACCAATTCCTGATCCCCAACGTGTGAAGACACCGCCTGGCCACAGGCTGTGGCTCTTTCAGTTTATGCACATACTCTCTGCCGTCCTGTTCTCCAGCTGATGAGGTGGTTCAGTCCACACTCATGGAAATCCTTACGGACACCTTCCTTTTTCCGTACTAGAAGTTCCTAAAAGTGGTAAGAGGCTTAAAATTGCACTCCAGCTATTTTACTGAAAATTAAAAAGACACCTGTTCATCTATCAGGAAACTATGCTTGCATGATTACTAACTCTGATTCTTTTAGTGCCTAACTTCTTCTCTGGATAAAACTGAGGCATCTTTCAGATCCCCAGACTTATTGACCTTTAATGTTTGCCCAAGTACTTACCAAAATATTATTGTTCTTTCGGCCAGTCAATAAATACTTGATGAGTAACTAAGAAGTACCCTAATGGCATGACAGCTTCCAAACTTGCCTAAATTATAACCATGGAGGAGCTTATGAACTCAGAGAAAGTGGTTTAACTGACATTCAGTGGAGGAAAAATGTTTTAATACTTTATACACTGAATTAAACCTGTTCTTAAAGAACCAAAACTCCCCAAACTACCTAAAAACTCAGGATGGGAGATGAATAGAAGTAGCAAATGAACTGCCTGTCCTGGCAACCCACAGCATTTTGCCATGTGATTCTAAACAAACTGACAGTGGGTCTGTTCCAAAACCACGTGCTCCCCTGTTCTGGAATGTAGTGAAGGGAAAGTCTGAAAGGAAAGCCAATCTTGGCAAAACCTCTTTTGTTCTCTCACATATTCCAAAGATGTGAGGCTCAGGGAGCACTCAAGTCCCCAGACCTGGGCATGACTAAACCTGGCTTTTACAAAATTTAGAACAATTTCCCTTCTGTTTCCAACAGTGCATGCAGCACTGAGAACACAGAGCTACCCAAACTGCAAAAACAAGAAAGTACATGTTTTCCATCAGGACCAGCTTCTTCAGCAGTAATCGGTTATTTCTTTCTGATATTCTTAAAGCCCATTCTCTTTCTACCAGCGTGTATGAGGTTTTGGGTATGAAAAAAAAAAATCTTTTCCTATGCAGCATTCATCCATAAACTTTTTAATTCTTTCTGTCATTTGTTTTCATTTTTTATGTGATTTACATCCTAACTAGTATATTGTCTACCCCCACAGGAGTTCAGATATCTATATATAGTCCTTTACCTTTGGCCAGTGATGATCAAAAGGACTTTTATATACTTTTCTGATAATTAACAAAAGAATGGCTGAGGAAATGTAAGACATAATGTAAACACCCTCGTACCTAGTGATTCTTGTTACTATTTATTACTTACTATTGTGATGTATGTAGTGAATTGTTTGTAGATTTAATGGTTTTGTACCCAGGGTTCCTCAGTGCAGTAAATTTAGGTTTGGGTTAGTTCACAATAATTTTTGCAAAACTAAGACTTTCTTAGACAATATTGTTAAGGGATTATATTGTATCCAGAGTTCATCAGTCACAGACACTTGGCTAAACAATATTGACATTTGTAGTGACCTGAGGAAAAGCCTGAACAAACTTTACACCTCCCAGAAATTAAAAGGGAAGGACCTAACATAAATGTTACTCAAAAAGCCAAGTAAAGTGCTTTTCTCAGCAGGGTGATCAGAACACAGGAACTGCAGGATATCTGAAGATCAATTAAGAAACATCATCCCTGTTCCAACTCAACATAGTCATACCAGTGTTCAGCTTACATATGCAAGGAAGTATAAAATTGAAAAGAAAGACAACTTTCAGAGAGGTATGTTCTTTACAGTCACCAAAATGATGTCAAGAATTTTCACAGCCAGCCGCTCATCTGATAGATAGTGACCTTGAATGTGGAGAAGCAGACTGGGCCCAGCATGACACAGAATTTGTAACGGTACTCATAAATGTCCATGAGTAAAATAGAAGTCACTCCAACTGTGGTAAACCCACACTAATAAAGATAACTTTCACAATATTTTTTTCACAAAACCCTGTATATCCAAAATGTTCACATCTCCAGCCATGCTGCAAGATGATAAAGCTATTTCTGTTTACGTGGCCAAAACTGGGTGTGCAATTATATAATGTGGGTCGTCTGAATGGAGGAGCCTCCTTATAAAGGGTGTTTCCACAACTCCCTTGAGAAGGATCAATTTCATGATAGTAGAATTAGTGCCACTCTGTAGATACTGGTGAGATAATCCAGCTACAGAAACTAATAACAAATTCCCCATGGTATTCTAGAAGGAACTCCAAATATATGAAAGAAGGAAATGGTGTCACTCCATGAGAATCAAACTTTTTCTTCAATCCATTTAATTTTTTTAAAAAGGAACAAAAAAAAAAGACATTGAAGCAAAGACTGAACATCAACTGTACACTCAGAGGATCCCACTGGTTCTACTATCAACAAATAACGACGGTAAACAAGACTGAAGGCACGAGGTGTGCTCTGGCGATGTGGCCCTTAGGCAGTAGACATTCTCAATGCACCAAATCTAGATTGTTCTTCTTGGAATCTGCAAAAACTTGATCATGCCCAGGTACATCAACAGATACAGGACACTGTGCATATATATTGAACAAAAATATTTCTAATTCTGTGAACAGCATTCCTAGTTAAGGAATGCTTCACTTGCAAATTCTTATCGTCCCTTAAATAAATTTCATTGCTTTATAGACACTTTGCTTTCTAGGATTCCAGATCTGCTCATGATGTCATGAATAGTAATTATAACACAGCATTTGTAGTTTGTGATATAATTTTTCATAAATATTATCTCATTCAATATACGTGAGATTGGACTTACTATTATTTTTTTAATATAGTAATGGAGTCTTACTCCATCACCAGGTTAAAGTGCAGTGGCATGACCATAACTAACTGCAATCTCAAATGTCTGGGCTCAAGCAATCCTCCTGCCTTAGCCTCCTGAGTAGCTAGAATTACCTGCATGCACCACCACACCTGGATCCACACCTGGATAATTTTCTTTAAATTTTTTTTTGTAGAGACAGGGTCTCATGATGTTGCCCAGGTTTGTCTTGAAATCCTGGACTGAAGCAGTCCTTTTACCTTGGCCTCCTAAGATGTTGAGATTATAGCATGAGCCACACTTCTGGCCAGGACTTCTTATTATTCCCAATTAAAAGATTAGGACATTGAGGCTCAGAGGAGTAAATTATCTTCCCCAATATGACACAGTCTATGAAGAAACCCAGATTTGGATTCCTATCTTCCCAGAATTTTTTTGCCTTTTTTCTCTACCATATTGTCTCTGACCAATGATGAGATGGATCGAAAAGTTTAAAAAGGAACAAGTTAGAAGCAGTCATACAATGTTCCAAAACACAGGTGAAAGCAAAAGATATGTAAAACCATAGCTATGCAACTTGTATTTTCCTTTCACAAAAGGCAGCTACTGCTGAGTCTTCATCACCTATAGGAAAGGCAATCCTTGGCAGGTCTTTGTCTAAAGACAATCTCCAGAATGTCAAGTAATGTTTACTTCAATTTTGAGCTAGCACGTTAGCATAAATATAAATTTCTGTTTCTTACCACTGATATTTTATCTAATTATTTTGGATCTGAACTTAACCATAAAATACCAGCTGTCACAGAGCAACATGTTATTACTACTTATATATTATGTCCCATAGAAGAAAGATTTGCACTCAGATTAATAGAGAAGCTTTGGGGGTTACCATGAAAGGCAAGAATTTCCAAAATAATTCTCATATTAAGCCTTGACAGTTTGTTTTATCATCAAGCTATTGTTAGATCTTTTTTCCAAATATAAGCCTTTTTAGTTTCTTTGGTTACTTTGGTTACTACGTAGGCTGTCCCTAGAGTCTTTAACTCAGAGCCCATGACTTCCTGCTTACAGTAGAATTGCTTGCTGATGCCACTAACACTGCCATAAGTGCAGCCTTTTGTGAAGATTTATGTAAGAAACACTATCCAACTCACCTTTGCAAGCTGATCAAATCACTGGTTGACTTTTTCATATCTTAAGCTGGGTGTAGATGGAGGAGTCTGGAAGAAAAACTGATGGAAAAACTTAAGTTTTTACAAATAGTGAGCATTAACCACCTAACTATAGAGGGTACCTTCCCTCAATGTCCCCAAAGTCCATTGTATCATTCATATGCCCTTGCGTCCTCGTATCTTTGCTCCCACATATCAGTGAGAACGTACGATGTTTGGTTTTACATTCCTGAGTAACTTAACTTAGAGTAACGGTCTCCAATCTCATCCAGGTTGCTACAAATGCCGTTAATTCATCCCTTTTTATGGCTGATAATCTCCTTGCTTTTTATATGAGGAACTCAAAATTCGGAGAAGTAACTTGACCAAGATTACTTAGTTATTTTGAGGCTGATCTATGGCTCCACAACTGAAAGTTAAGTCCTAACCACCCTCTTTCCTCAAATAGTGCTTTTTCCACTCTGCCTCACAGCTCTTGCCATTTGTAGTACAAATGTCAGATAGTTTCATGTTAATAAGAGTCCATATTTATCACCATGAACCCTGGACCCCATTTGAATGGAAGGGATTTATGGTCAGGAAATTTATCTGGACTGTCACTATTTTGTATCTCTTCATCACCAAGCAAAGAGCCATTATTAATGAATGGTGCAGAAGATTAAGGACATCCTAGTCTGGATGGTGAAAACACCCTGGCCATCTAAGTTTTTCAAGATGTCCTTCTATGTTTAGCAACAGGAAGTAGTTCTGTTGACATATTATAAGGCAGTTTTTCAAAAGTTGTCTTAATATCTTCTTTCAGATCTAAGAATGTTTAGCACAAATCAGAATACATTACCTGTTTTGTTTTTGTTTTTGTTTTTCCACATTAAATAAGTTGTCTTTACTTATTTTTAACACAGATCTGGAACTATGGAATCTAACCGAGGTAGTATTATATCATTAACAGAAAGTTTCTGAGTCTGTGTCATCCATCCCATTCTTTAAATTATACCAAACTACTCATGCAGCATTCAGCCAGAAGCCCATAAAAGCAAGTCACAGGCAATCCTACTTTGTAAACCTGGGATTGCCTTGTTTTGTTCCTAATCTTGTTCTTGCTCCACTCTATCCCAGTTTGGTCCAGTTTCCAGTCCCTGTCTTATCATTTGCATTCTATGACTCACTTGGTCTTTACCGATTCATTTTTGTTGCTCTATCAAACTGTCTCTACTGCTCTTTAAAGTGTCAGCTCCTCCTGGTTCCAAGTGCTTCAACTTGCCTTCTCTCTTGCCGTTCCTTTGGACCCCAAAATTGCACAGAGAAGGATTTAGAAATATGTCATATGAGGTCAAAGCAGCAGACAGGTCAGTGTGTGGCAATGCCATGTTTACAAGCTATGAAGTCACTATTCCCTCCCAGGGAAACTTGGCTACCATTCCTATTCAATGATGAGTTCTTAGACCAACTAAAAACTCAAGTGTCTGAAAAAGTGAAGAAAGATATCATTGTTTTTCTGAACTTTACAACTGTTGAAGGTGATGGAAATACTTGATGCCTCTTTCATACTCATCTGATGGCCTAGGAACAGTTTTGAAAATGGATTCCAACATGCTTATTGAAAGAATGCTCATGCTAGTTAATTTCTCTGCTAAAGGGTTCAAAATTAGTAGTTTTATTCCTCTAAGTTTATGCAGTGATATGCTATGGTGATTTAAGGTAAAATATCCAGACTAATGTTTACAGCAAAAGAAGACTTGTTTATCCTTATCTTGTCTTCTAAAACCCAGGTCAACATTTTGAACAGTAAGACACACTAATCTGTTCACTTTTAGTCATTTATTTTTTCTTTGACATTTATTGTTAAAGAATAAATTAGTGAATAAAGAAATATATGATCAGGGTCCTAAGAAAGCATGAATCTACTGTGGGCAAGGCATGGATCTGGAGGAGTGTTTGTGCACATACACAGATATGTGCATATGGATACACATATGCATGTTTTAGCAGCAGAAACTGATTTGCATTGATCCATTCTCTGAAATTCCCAATATCCCCGGTGTGAACAGCATGAATTTGCAAACTGGCGAGTTCACAATTAGGAGCAAATTCTGTTACCAAATAACAGAGCAAGTTAAGTAGCCCATATTTAAAGAAAGGGAAATGAAATTGGTGATCTTTGTCTTAGTAACATTATGCTACTTAGCTAATTAGACTGGAATATAAATGGCTCATGAAACTTAAAGAAAATTTTATGTTCTTCAAGACTAACCTGTTAGCCCACCATTCAACTTTCTGCCCACCCTCAAGTTTACCACCTAGCACTCTAATATCAACAAAACAAAAGAAAAACTCAAGAGACACCCATGAAGAAGAAAAAACGTTTCTAAAACTGAATATATAGTACTTTCTGCCATAAAGTGAACGAATCTAAGCTTCCTTGTTTCTTTTTTTTTTTTAATTTTTTATTTCCATGGGTTATTGGGGAACAGGTGGTGTTTGGTTACATGAGTAAGTTCTTTAGTGGTGATTTGTGAGATTTTGGTGCACCCATCACCCAAGCAGTATACACTTTGCTCAATTTGTAGTCTTTTATTCCCATGCCCCCTTCCCACCCTTTCCCCCAAGTCCTCAAAGTTCATTTTTTCATTTTTATGCCTTTTAAGCTTCTTTGTTTCTAATTTAAAACTCCTTAATGCTCCCGGTGCCGAATGTGTAATAGGCTATACATCTAGGTTTGCGTAAGTACACCATAGGATGTTCACACAATGACAAAATTGCCTAAGAATGTACTTCACAGAATTTATCCTTGACGTTAAGCGAACACATGACTGTACTTAATTTCATTCTCTGAATCATTTCATGTATTTGTGTCCTGACTTCCCAACTAGATAATGAAAGTTATTCAGCCTTCCATGTAGATATTAAGGTAAAATATCCAGAGTAATGTTTACAACAAAAGAAGACCTGTTTATTATTATCTTGTCTTTTAAAGCCCAGGTCAACATTTTGAACATTAAAACACACTAATCTTCTATTCACTTTTAGACATTTATTTTTTCTTTGACATTTATTATTGAAGAATAAATCACTGAATAAAGAAATATATGGTCAGGTTAATTATTTAAATAATAATTACCGGCTTCTCGTTTTGTGTAGTATTGACAAATCTTTATTCAATGGGAACTTTTATCACATAAAGCAAATAATTTTTTCTAAGCATTAAAGTATAATCATACACTGAAACAATCCCCCAAAATGTGTAACTGAGAATAAAAAGAATATCTTTTAAAATAAAAGTAAAAATTTATTGTTATAGTGACATTCCAGTACTCTGAATAAACATCACAAAACTCACTTGAGGCTGGGTGCAGTGGCTCATGCCTGTAATCCCAACACTTTGGGAGGCCAAGGTGGGTGGATCACCTGAGGTCAGGAGTTCAAGACCTGGCCAATATGGTGAAACTCCAGTCTCTACAAAAAATACAAAAATTAGCCAAGTGTGGTGGCACATGCCTGTAATCCCAGCTACTTGCAGTGGGTGGGGGAACTGAGGTAGGTTTGAGCCCAGGAGATCCAGGCTGCAGTGAGTCATGATCACACCACTGTACTCTAGCCTGAGCAACAGAGTGAGACCCTGCCTAAAACAAAACAAAACAAAACAAAACAAAACATAAAACAACCCCACTTGTACTAACTCATCCTTGATTTTAAAAATAATAAAGGAGACCCTGACCAGATTAATTTGAGCAAAGACGTGAGTGGAAAGTCAGGCCTGAGCACACTCTCTTGCTGGCTGCTGAGAGCCCCTCCATCCCAGACAAGCAGGAGGCCTGGTCTGGCTAATGCCCATGCTGTCAGTCTGAGACCCAGCTTAGCTGACAGTATGAACAGATTGACCAAATGGAAAGAAGGCTGTTGTCAAGTGAATGTCAATAAAGTATTTAAAAAAAAAAAAAAAACTGAAAACCTCAATGAAATCAATCTACTTCCAAAATCTTTCTTAAGGAAACATTCAGAAATGCAGAAAATATGATAATATTCCTTATAGTGTTAATTCTGACAATTTAAAAGTTTGAAATAATCTAAAACAGATCACTATATGTAAATGGCTACAGTAAGTTTTGGTAGGACCATGTCAGAACTCTCAAAGAACATGCCAAGGGGGGCCAAACCAGTCACCTAGACTAGTGAAGTTGGCCAGGGGATGTGAAATCTCCTGATTTTAAAATATTGAATTAAACTAATTCAATCATTTTAAATATTTTAAAGTCCAAAGAAAATATGTCTATGGGCCATACTTGGCCCCCATATCATCAGCTTGCTACATCTGATCTGTGTAGTGAAATGTTTTTGAAAATTTATTAAATAATTTTAATGAAAATGCTCTTTGTATAATATCCGGAGAAAATAAGTGTTACTCTAATTACTTAAAATACATATGGGTAGAAAAAAGGACTAGCAGGAAAGACATCAAAACAATAGTAGCTATATGTAGAGAGAGACTATTGATGGTTTGTTTTCTTCACACTTCTATGTAATTTCAAAATTAGTTTCAAATGAGGATTTATTATTTTATAATAACATTTTAAAACCATCATAAAGAATGAAAATACATTTGCTCAGCCCTTCATTGGGGTTCAGCATTAATGCTGCATTACTGATTGGGTGATGTCCTTAAGAAGGGGCAACGCAGAAAGGATAATGTCTGTTCATTTTTCCAATCAGTCATGCTAAATTTTGTGTTGAAATGACTGTGAGGTCCCACAGCTGTGAATTGCTGGAAGACAAATTTAACATCTTTAACAGATTGAGAGCACTGCTGAAGGCAGCTGTAAAAATAATGCCATGAAATATTGCATATAAAGTACTTAACACATAGATACACTCAATAAATGGTAATTTAAATAAAGTATTCAGAATTAGTAGGAAGTAGTGGTGCCTCATTCTCAAATGAGAACTAAAAATGAGGGAACACATTACTTTTTTAGTACAAAAATAGGCATTTAAGAGTGAAACCAGAAATAAACTTGTAAAATGGATAATTGACCAAAAAAATACAATTCCTGTAAACATAAAATCAATCAATCTCACTAAAAAGAGAGTAGCAACAACATTCAACGGCAGTTTGCTCTTTATGCTGATATGGTTTGGCTCCATGTCCTCACCCAAATATCATTTCTAATTGTAATCCCCACATGTCGGGGGAAAGACCTGGTGGTAGGTGACTGAATCATGAGGGTGGACTTCCCCCTTGCTTTTCTTTTGATAGTGAGTGAGTTCTCAAGAGTTCTGATTGTTTGAAAGTGTGTGGCACTTCCCCCTTTGCTCTCTCCGTTGCTCCAACATGGTAAGATGTGTTTGCTTCCTCTTTGCCTTCCGCCATGATTGTAAGTTTTCTGAGACCTCCAAGTCATGCTTCATGGTAAGCCTGTGGAACTCTGAATCAATTAAAACTCTTTTCTTCATAAATTACCAAGTCTCCGGTAGATCTTTATAGGAGTGTGAGAATGGACTAAACAAAAAATTGGTACCAGGAGAGTGGGGCACTGATAAAAAAGATATCTGAAAATATGGAAATGACTTTGGAACTGGGTAACAGCCAGAAATTGGGACAGTTTAAAGGGCTCAGAAGAAGCCAGGAAAATGTGGGAAAGTTTGGAACTTCCTAGACAATTGTTGAATGTGTGTGACTAAAATGCTAATAGTGATATGGACAATGAAGTCCAGGTCGAGGAGGTCTCAGATAGAGATGAGGAACTTATTGGGATCTGGAGCAAAGATTACTCTTACTATGGTTTAGCAAAGAGACTGGTGGCATTGTGTCCCTTGTCTAGGGATCTGTGGAACTTTGAATTGGAAAGAGATGATTTAGGATATCTGGTGAAAAAAAATTCTAAGCCCCAAAGCATTCAAGATGTGACCTGGCTTCTCCTAAGAGCATATAATCATATGCATTCACAAAAAGGTGGTCTGAATTTGGAACTTATGTTTAAAAGGGAAGCAGAGCATAAAAGTTTGGAAATTTTACAACCTGACCATGCAGTAAAAAAGAAAAAAACCTATTTTCTAGGGAGAAATTCAAGTTGGCTGCAGAAATCTGCATAAGTAAAGAGGAGCTGAATGTGTCTGTCTTTCTTTCTTTCTTTCTTTCTGTTCTTTCTTTCTTTCTTTCTTTCTTTCTTCCTCTTTCTTTTTCTTCTTTATATTTTTGTTTTTTTAGGAGCTGAATGTTAGTAGCCAAGATAATGGGGAAAATGTCTCCAGGGCATTTCAGAGATCTTCATGGCAACACCTTCCATCACAGGCCCAGAGGCCTAGGAAGGAAAAATGGCTTCCTAGGCTGGATGCAGTGCCCCGCTGCTCTGTGCAGCCTCAAGACATGGCACCCTGTGTCCCAGCCACTCCAGCTCCAGCCATAGTTAAAAGGGGCCAAGGTACAGCTCAGCTTGGGATGTGGCTTCAGAGGGTGCAAGCCTCAAACCTTGGTGGCTTCCTTTTGGTGTTGGGCCTGTGGGTACACAGAAGGCAGGAATTGAGGTTTGGTGAACCTCCACCTAGATTTTAGAGGATGAATGGAAATGTCTGGATATCCAGGCAGAAGTCTACTACAGGGAGGAGACCTCATGGAGAATCTCTGCCAGGGCAGTTCAGAAGGGAAATGTGGGATTGGAGCTCCCACACAGAGTCCCCACTGTGGCACTGCCTAGTGGAGCTGTGAGAAGAGGGCCACCATTCTCCAGACCCCAGAACAGTAGATCCACCAACAGTGTGCACCATCTTCCTGGAAAAGACACAGGCACTCAATACCAGTCTGTGAAACCAGCCATGGGGCCTATACCTGGCAAAGCCACAGGGTCAGAGCTGTCCAAGTCCTTGGGAGTCCACGTCTTGCATTAGCATGCCCTGGATGTGAGACATGGAGTCAAAGGTGATTATTTTGGAGCTTTAAGATTTAATGACTCCCCTGCAGGGCTTCAGACTTGCATGGGACCTGTAGCCCCTTTGTGTTGGCCAAATTCTTCCTTTTGGAATGGGAGCGTTTACCCAATGCCCTTACTCCCATTGTATCACAGAAGTAACTACTTGTTTTTTATTTTACAAGCTCATAGGCACAACAGACTTGCCTTGTCTCAGATGAGACTTTGGACATGGACTTTTGAGTTAATGAGAGAATGAGTTAGGACTTTGGGGGACTGTTGGGAAGTCATGATTGGTTTTGAAATGTAAGAAGGACATGAGATTTGGGAGGGCCCAGGAGTGGAATAAAATGGTTTGGCTCTATGCCCCCACCCAAATCTCATGTCAAATTGTAAACCCCACATCTAAGGGGCCTGGTGGGAGGTGATTAGATCATGGGGGCTGATTTCCCCCTTGCTATTCTCATGATGGTGAATGAGTTCTCACAAGATCTGATAGTTTAAAAATGTGTGGCAGTCTCTCACTCATTCTCTCTCTCTTTCCTGCTCTGCCATGGTAAGACATGCTTGCATCTCCTTTGCTTTCTGCCATGATTGTAAGTTTCCCCAGGCTTCCCAGCCATTCATCTGTACAGCCTGAGTCAATTAAATCTCTTTCCTTCATAAATTACCCAGTCTCAGGTAGTTCTTTGTAGCAGCATGAAAACAGACTAATACATATGCCATCAAGTAGACATTAAGCTGTGTTTACTTTTCAATACTATGCCTAGAGGTTATTACTATAAGGCAGAATTACGTGCATATACTGAATGTTTTCCATTGCATTTCAGAGACTGCATTTGGCATGGTTTTACATAGACTAATTTACAAAAAAGAAGAATCTTTATACCAAGTCTATGTATATGGCCTAATATAAATTTCAGAATTAAAAACCAGCTGAGTAACTAAGTGGCCAGCACAGCAGGGCTTCCCCCTGTGAAACTATCCATCCCTGGGTCATTTTCACACTACCATTCCTTGCCTTTACCTCCCAGCTCCAACTAGGCGCTTCCAATTGCCTGTAATGCAGAGCCTAGGTAGCAGCAGGACAGAAGTTCTTGCCTCTCAGCAGTCATTTAAACCTGGCAGCAGGAACAGGAAACTTCCTCATGATGAAAGCCAACCTCTACAGAGTTCCTTTTGTTCACTGATTTTTTTATCCCTTTACCTGCCATGGACTCTTCTATACCAGGCCCCAATTTAGACTTCAGTACTCCTGTGTTCGATTCCCGCATTTGGTAGCAGCTTCTGGCACCCACTGACTCGACTTCAGAAATATTCACCTTTGACTTGTCTGCTTTGATGCTGACCTCAGCCCACCCTGACTTTGACAACATTATCTACAGCTCAGTTACTAGCGTTTCTGAACCCTCTCCCCGCCTTCTTCTGCACCACAAACCTACCTGTGTCTCAGATTCTCACTAGCATTGTTGACTGGAAACCACACCCTGGTCCCCCCAGGTTCTCCTTGACCATGCCCCTAACACCTGATTTCTTACAAGTCAGCAATAAATGTGAATCTAAATGTAACTCATTAAAGAAAGCTTAGTTCAAATAATGGTTTTTAAAGTATACGTTTATCATAACCTATTCCTCTCTTCTCTTTCTGATCCCTATTTAGCCAATATTTGTGATTCATTGTAGCCTTTACTTTTACACTCTGCACTGTTCTAGAACTGTCTGGAGAAAAGGTATTTGGAGACTTAGAAGAGTATGCTCTCTTATGTAATCAGCCCCAGAAAGTAATGAGTTGAAATTCTAATCATGAAGTAATCAGGTGACTTTTAATGAAGCAAATTCACCCATATCTACTTTTATGTTTTGATTAGCCAAATATGAAAATTATTTTGCATTCTCTTAACTCAGATTAAATAACAGTGAGAATAAATTGACCTCCCTGTCAGGAAGATATAAAATTTTACCATGGGTAAATGAGGGGTGATTGATGTCATATTTTTCAATAATTTCCGAATCACATAGGATACTCAAGCAAGTAGCAGACCAAAGACAAGCATATAAAAAAGAATAACAATATCCTCATAAAAATCTATCCCTTTGGAAATGTAAATTTGATAATATTCATAAAACGAACAACTGCTTTTATTTAGCTATTCTTCTTAACAAGAGTATCTAGCTTCTGGACAAGGAGGAAAGAAGTGGTATTGTTTATCATCACTTTCTACTGGCCATTTTAACAACAGATTGTACCTTCAGCCTCTGGTTGTAGCCACTCAGTCCAACGGGCATTGAGTTCTCATCCACTCAGCACTGTGTTGCACAACCTCAGACACAGCCTTTTGTGAAGTTATGACTTTGAAACTCAGACACTGAGCTCACATAGTAACCATGAGTACACACAGGTCACCATGGCCAGAAGAGGAGAGGATGCCAGAGCTGGAAGCCACGAGCAACTCAAAGCATGCAAAGGAACAAGATGTCACTTTAAGGGGAAAGGCAAGATAGAGACATTGCATGTGTCCATCAACACAACTCACTGCTCTGTAGCAGCTGGAATAGGAGTTAAGTTGCTAGGCCTGAGTGGGCTTGTGAGTTCTATACTATCACGGCTTAGGTTTTAACAAGTAGATTAATACTAGAAAACTGAGTCTTACATGACCACTTCTCTTTGCTAGAATTACCATATTTTCCAGTCTTCTAGATAACAGAAGGAAACTTGAAGTGGAAACAATTTCAAGATTTTTCACTTCCTCTTTCTGCTCCTGAGGCACAGTTTTATAATCTGGAAATGAGTGCTATTATCTCCTCCTTAAATCAGTATAAAAGTTGAGAGGTTGAAAACATTATGTTTTGATTCTCATCATTTGGCAATAAAAGATGATCTCAACAGTGAATATTTTAGGTAACAATTTAGCCCAACCCTATTCTCTAAATCAAACAGTACTGGGGACAAAATTTTCTAAGACACTTAGATGGAAACATTAGGGTAACTGAATTGCAAGTTAACATGTTTATCTCTGAAGGTTGACATGTAACTTTCTCCTCTGTATCCAGAAAGTTCTGAAACAGATAGCAAGGACTTTCACTTGGTGCACTGCTGAGACATCTAAAGAGAGGGTCACTTTGAGGTACTGATGTAAATGTGTCCACAGAGAGCAGCACAGTATATCACAGGCCAGGAACAATGCCATCAGTCAGTGTGGCTCCTGCCTGGACAGCACAGAAATACTGGCAAAGCTAGTGTTTTATAACATGCTCATTAACATTATCAGATTCCTACTCTCTCCAGCATAGTTTAATAAAACTGAGAGGAATCACCTGATTTTATAGATCTTTCCAAACTATCAATTTTATATTTTCAAGTCAAAATTAAGACTGTCTTCAAAATAGAATGTCTAAACCTGTTCATTAATGGAAAGTCCATTTAAGTCTGAAGCTTTGCCATTCCAAGTTGAATTTTGACTTTGAAACATCACTGGCAAATCTGAAAGTAAAATAAGAAAAACTGAAGCAATGGAAAAATCCCCCCTGGCCCACAGTGTTGAATGGAAGGTATTTCTAATCCTCAACATGTGTTTTAGAGCTTTCTTTTATGAAGAAGAAAGATTATCCACTACTGTGTCATGGATATCATTTCATAAGGAAAATAAATTTATGTAGAAATAAAATTACCTTTACTTTTACATTTTTAAAAGAAACAGGCAACATTTTAAAATGGCAATTTCAACCTAACAGTCAGTCCCCTTATCTTCATACTTTGAAGAATATCATCTGCTCTGGGAATAGGCCACTAAATACTTTTTCCTGCTAAAAACTGCAACATGAATTATTGATTATTTGCCAAAAATAAAACTGTCACTAAATGACAGAAGGAAATTTGGGTGCTCATTTTATTTGTGGCATCCCAAATTCAAATAGTATTTCAAAAAGAAAATGTAAAAAATAAATTTTCCTTTAATTTAGATCATTAACCTTCCCTCATTTATAGTAAATATGGTACTGAGATAGCAGAAAGCATAAATTCTTTGAGGAAAAAACTATTTCTCAAAAGTTTCCTATATGATAACTTTAAAAGTAGAAAAGTGGTATCCATGGCAAAAGAAAAAAGGCAGGGGAGGAGACATCTGAACCAATTATCACTACAAAGCAATTAGAAAATTAAATCAGGCTTGGTGCAATGGCTCACACCTGTAATCCCAACACTTTTGAAGGCTGAGGCAGGCAGATCACTTGAGCTCAGGAGTGTCTCAAGAACAGCCTGGGCAAAATGGCAAAACTCCTTCTCTACGAAAAAATACAAAGATTAGCCAGGAGTGGTGCCAGGCACCTCTAGTCTCAGCTACTTGGGAGGCTGAAGTGGGAGGATCACCTGTGCTTCAGAGGTCAAGGCTGCAGCGAGCCCTGATCATGCCACTGCACTCCAGCCTGGGTGACAGGGTGAGATCCTGTCTCAAAAACAACCAACCAACATCTGTTTTCAAATCACTATAATATAGTTTTTCCTCAAATTTTGAAGCATTTCTAATCTATTTTATTTTTCTGTACCTTCCAAGCAAGAGCAATTTAAAATCTGAATCAAAAATGGGTTTTCTTCATTCATTATAGAAAATAGTTAACAATTGTTATTACACAAATCTTTTATTAAAATTTTTTACATCAGGTAGCCGTGCTGATCCAGAATATGTCCAGAGTGCCTCCCTTACATAAACCTTTGATGGTTTCATAGTAGCAATGATAGTGACAAGAGGCAGTCAAATGCCTAGGCAGACAGCGCGGGTCCCCGGTGAAACCCCAACTTCAAGCCAAAGACAGTTTAAAGACTAGCTACAAGTCCTGGGTAAATCCACAGACTGCATTGAGAAGCTGTCTTCATGTTTGGCATGCTTTCCTCTGACTGATCCCCACCCTTTGCCTATTTTACATATACTTACTCTTTCCTATTTGGTTTTCTGCACTGTTGTGCCTACCTTTGAAGGGTGTCTTTGCTTTAACCTTTTTTGCATACTCACAAACCAATCAGCATGCACTCCCCATTCTGAGTCCATAAAAAGCCCCAGAACTAGCCACACTGAGAGAGAAACCACCCAACTGTGGGAATGGGGAACCACTCCTACATCCCATCTCTGCTGAGAGCTGTTCTGTTGCTCCATAAAATTCTTCTCTGCTATCCTCTCCCTTCAAATCATCAGTGTATCCTCATTCTTCCTGGACATGGGACAAGAGCTGGGGAACGACAGAACATTGGGTACAAGCTATAACGCAGGTGGGCTAAGTGGGCAGGGTGCCTCCAGTGGGAAGCCTGGTGTTGAGTGAGGCCTGAGCAGTGGGGGGGGGCAGGGGGGGCATCACTGGCCATGGAGGTCCCCAGTTGGCAAAGTGGCTGAGAAGAATCCTGTGTCGGTACCAATATAAGTCTTGTTGAGTATTTGCCAATTATCTAAAAATGAGCAAAACTAAACCTGTTCTCTAGGAGTGTAGAGTCAAATAGATGCTTCCAAATACCTACATCACATTAGGTGCAGTATGTCCTGGACAAACCTGGCATGAAGACTTCTCTCTTAAGGGCCTTTCCTTTGGAGCACCAGGATACCTGCCACTATGTGAGGATAGAGTTACAGAAAGAGGAAGTCAAGCAATTTTCCCCTTAGGGTAAACCCTGGGAAACTATAGGGAAATACCAAAATCAGTCACTGCTATGAAGGCACATCATCACTAACTTTCAAAAAAGATAATTACAGAAACTTGAATAAAACTGAAAGGTGTAACCAACTACTTATCTCTCAGGTTTTTTTAAGAAAGGGAAGAACTGAGTCACACCTTCACCCATGTCCTGCTTTCTGATGCCTTTTTTCTGCCCTACATGATAAAGAAATAGACAAAGCATAAAGTCACTTTTTAGGAACAGTTTTTAAGATTAAATAAATGCCTTTTTATGCCTCATACTCCAAACTCTACAAGCAGAAAATAAGTTATTATTGTTCCCACAATCACATCTATCTCTACAAACCCCTCAGTTTTTACACCTCCCTGAGCCACAGCACCTAAATTTTTCCTACTATCCTACCACCACTCCCCGAACAATTCTACCTCTTCATCCTGCCTTCTTCCTTGAGTCTATGGTTAGGAAACTCAGAAAGGTTACTACATGTGGACATGCAATGTATGGAATGTAGCAGTCCATACATTCTATGAATTACCAAATAAGAATAAGGTAGCTATAAATGTATCAGTTTGATCTTGTGAAATATTTAGTGCTATTTTTAAATCTCCGTAAACCATCTCTTTAAAAGTGATTTTTAATCCACTCAGGGGTCCACCTAATTTATTCCTGGTATACAAGGTAACCATTTGCTTGCTGGTGATAAAACAGATACCTCCATTATTTCAAGCCAACTGAATTGCTCATCATTGTAAACTAATTCTACATCAAGTACTCTTTGGTTTTGCAAAGAATAAATGAATAAGCCATGGCCCTAACATCAAAAAACTCCGTTTAGTGGGAAGTTAATGACACGAATAAAAATTATAATACAGCTTTAGTGAATAACAGAATGGAAGCATATATGTGTACAGAAAAAGCCATGAATGAATAATTTTTGAGGCTCATTGAAAGGCCCACCTGACAAAAATATGTACACTCTTCCCCAGACCTGCCTTAGTGTGTGCAATATTGACAATGAGAGTTATTAATCTGAGACAATGAGTTGTTTCTTAAAAATCCACACATGATTTTGATGTTACTTGGAAAAGACTGATTACTGAACACCTATTATTATATTAACATCGATTCATTTGTTCTTACAAACAGGGGGTGCAGGGAGGACAAGATATGTAAGTTTTGGTGAGAAGATAATTTCAAGGTTAGCTCATGAAGCACAGCCCATAAGGACTAGCTCACATGGGACATTAATTCAGAGGAACTAGAAAGTGGACCAGCATTGTGAGGGCATGAGCTAAAAGCGACTAGGGCTTGTCCAGACCAGACTTCTTAAAAGCACAGTTATTACTCACTGTTTCTCCTAAAACCAGGTCACTTATTAATCAATCAACAGATATTTATTAGGCATATTTCCCCTACTTTTTGTTTTTATAATATGGCTTTGGAGTCAAATCAAGACCATCCTCCTATTTTCTTTTTTTTTTCTTTGTTATTATACTTTAAGTTCTAGGGTACATGTACACAATGTGCAGGTTTGTTACATATGTATACATGTGCCATGTTGGTGTGCTGCACCCATTAACTCATCACTTACATTAGGTGTATCTCCTAATGCTATCCCTCCCCACTCCTCCCACCCCACGACAGGCCCCGGTGTGTGATGTTCCCCATCCTGTGTCCAAGTGTTCTCATTGTAAGACCACCCTCCTATTTTCTAAGACTGATTTACGATTTCTTCATGTCCTGTTGCCAGCAAGACATCATGCAAAGGTAGGAAGGAAAAAAAACTGAAAACTGAGGTTTCTGATGCCAATGCACTGGGGAATCACCTGCTTAGATAACTGGTAGCTGGTTTTCCTCCTGCCCCTCCCATGCAAGATTGCTTTAGATCATTGCTACCATATTTATGTCTCCTCTCTTCTCTTTAGAGAGGTCACCCATTTCTCCTCTCCTTACAGACAGCTGGTGCTAGCTATGTCACCTAATCTTTCTTTAATCAGCTTCATCAGTTTTCTTTGCATTCCTACCTTAAGCAGTGACTGACGGCGGGGGGGGGGGGGGGGGGGGGGGCGGGGGGGGGGCGGGGGAAGATAGTTTCTAACAGTTTAAAAAAGTAAAGTTTAAGAACGGCCAAATAACGACTCATCATCATTAAATACAACATCATTTGAGGTAACACTTAGGCTCCAAATTCATCTCCAGTTCTCCTAATCTTCACTTTGCAGAGATAAATCAAAGAAAGATTTTCATTTTCACACAATGCTCACATAGTATGTGTAAATGGTCATTACAATTCAGCTGTTGCTAAGATCTACAATTTTCCTTCTAATTGACAAAAACAAATGTAGACAGGTTCTTGAAAGTGATGTTTATTACTAATGAAAATAGTACAGTTGTATACATAGGAAAAGATCCTTATTTATTCGTAATGACTTTAAAATATTTATTTCTAATTATCCAATAAGAAGAATAGAACATTTCAATAAAATAGTACAGTTAACATGAATTTATTTGATTCAAACTCTGGATAAAATGTCATTATAAACAAGGTGAAAAAGAAAAGTCCTTCATTATCCATACTCCATATTAAACATATATTATGGTATGTACACTATTGTTTATATATCATCACATAGTCCTGATATGTGAAAAATTATACCTGTATTCTCTGATACCACAATTATTTTTTCTATATATAATCTTAATATTTAAAGAAGTAATTAAATATGAGAAAAAACACCAGGATGAGGAATCATTTAACTTAGGCTGTAGCTATAACTGTGTGGGCTGAGGGCAATGTTTTTAGCCCTCAGTCTTACTATCCCAAGGGGAGGGGTTCAACCTGTCTCTTATTAGCTCACAGGAGTAGCGTAAGGTTTTACAAAATGCATGACTCAAGGAAATTTCCAGGCAATTCTTTACATCATGGTACTGTCCCATCTTCCCACCTTCCACCCGGATATCCTTTGTGAAGTACAATGCAATGGATTTCAGGATTGTGACCGTCACATCATTTTTCTGCATTTATTAGACAATTGGGAGTAGAATAAGCTAGAATCTTGACTCACTACAGCTGGATTGTAAATGAGGAAGGCTGGCCCCACCCATTCCTACTGGGAATTGTTAGAAACGTTTTAGAAAACAATAAAACAACCCGTTTGGGGTTTGTTTTTGTTTTTGTTTTTTTGCTAAAACATCTCAATTTAATAGTTATTCTACTTCATTAGCTTTTTCATTATGAAATAAATATGTTGTCTTCTCTTTCCCTTGCAAAATGAAAATTTAATTCAGGGACAGAAAGATGTCAAAGTAGCCATTGTTGAAAACAGAAATAACATAAAGCTACCAAAAAAGTCATGAAATGGAAGTCAAATTTATAAAACAAGCATACAAATGAATAATTAGTTCAGGTATCATACTTCAGCCAACCTACTTTTAGAGCCTACAAAGAATATTTGTGCAGTTTCCAACTTTTTGTTAGAGGTAATATTAAGTCAGAGTTGTTCAACCACATTACAATTTAGTGTGGAAAAAAAAGAAAAGAATAAAAAAGAGAAAGTGGGAAGGAAGAGCCAACCCGTGGTGACTAGATAATGCAGAAGAAAAACACAGAAGGTGGGAATAAAATAAGGTAAAGCCTGTACTTGTTTTATTATATAAAGTAAATGGGGCCGGGCGCAGTGGCTCACTCCTGTAATCCCAGCACTTTGGGAGGCCAAGGCAGGTGGATCACCTGAGGTCAGGAGTTTGAGACCAGGCTGGCCAATATGGTGATAGTGAAACCCCATCTCTACTAAAAATATAAAAATTAGCCAGGCATGGTGGTGGGCATCTGTAAGTCCAGCTACTCAGGAAGTTGAAGCATGAGAATCGCTTGAACCCAGGAGGCAGAGGTTGCAGTGAGCTGAGATCGCCCCATTACACTCCAGCCTGGGTGACAGAGCAAGACTCCATCTCAAATAACAATAATAATAAAGTAAATGGGACTTCAGGCAACATAAATGTGAACAAATACCCTTAAACCTTTGCAGTGGTGAAAATGAAGCCCTATTTATCAAATAAATTCCCCTTTATCCACAACCCATACAAAAGGATAGTGTATGTAATTCAGTTATAAAGGCTACATCTGTAAACCACCACAGTATCTTACAACCTTTTATAATAACATTTTTAAAATGGTAATTTACCATGCACTTTTACTGCTAACTGCATTTTATTGTTTTCAAATAAGGTGATAGTCTTATTGAATATTATATTGCTAGGTTAACAAGAACGTTCTAGTACTCAGAAAATTTCATTCCCCAATTGTGCAGTGTAAACGAGAGTTCAGCCTAAGACTTTTAAATGATGGCATGGCATTAAATCACCTTTGAGGAAGGTCTTTTAGAAAGAAGCCCTTTAGGGGTAGTTTTTTCCATCAAACTAATAGCTCCTTTAGTGCTTTGCTTTGTACATGAGTGGATCTTCGCTGGGGAAACTGTGTTCTTCAACCTTTCAACAGTGGTTCAGCTATAGCAAAGGTAGGACAAAAGTTGTATTCCTCAACTGAGGCCTCCTGTTCTTTCCCTGATAGTTGAGGGGTTCCTTTACTCTTCCATTTCATTGGTGTGGAGCAGACATTCATGAAGAGCTAAGTGTTTTGCTCTTGCATGAAAAGGTCATGCAAAAGGAAATCAGAAATGGTGACGTGTGTCAGAATTCCCAAATTCCCACTTCACTGCTTAGTTTGTGGAAAACAACAACCCTCCTTTGGCTCAGTTTGTGCTTCTCCTAAGTGTTCCACATGGTGACCTGCCCTAGAGGGATTTGTGTCCACCTGGAATTCTTCCAGCAAGCACACATTCAAAGAGTTGCATTCTGAGGTTAATTTGTGATAAAATATATTTTCATCTAACACATAGTATAGGAAAACAGTTTGCAATCTTAAGCAGAAAATTTTGAAAGTTTCATAAATAAAACTAAGCATTTAGTAGTGACAAATATCATTAACACTTAAAATATCTTAAAGATAATTATCAATTACTTTTCAAATGGGCCCAGTGGAAAGTGTCTAATTATCCAATATTAAGACTAGAACATTTCAATAAAATAGTGGAAAGTGTACCTATATTGAACTGTTAGAGGATCCATTATGTGAGTAGAGAATGAAAGGAAATACTAGGACAAGGATGCCACCTTGGCGCGGGCATGCATGCACATACACACACACACACACACACACACACACACACCTTGTTATCCACACATACTTTGCAAAATACCTGGCCATCTTCGAGGTTTTCACTAGTTTTACTGTGGCATACACCGAGCCCAGATATTTAGTTTCCAGTATCCTCATTATGAGCAGAATTGGCAGTCATCAAGTTGAGGAAAAAAAAGTGAACCAAGTATTTTATCTTATGGTCAGTTTATACTGGTTATTTATATCTGGTCAGAAATAAATCAAAATGTTCAGAATTGGTTTTGGCAAACATGGAAACATCTAGTATAAAGTATCTGCATTAATAATAACCTAATGCATATGCAATTTAATAACATGATGATGATTATTTGGCCTTCTCAAAAAAACACTAGGGGGAAAGAGGAAAACTTCCATTTTCTGTCAAAATTTATATAAGGTATGGACTTCCTATCTGTTCAGTTTTTAAAATATTTTAATAGTAATAAAAGCTTTGCCCTGTTTTACATAAGCAGGAGTTAATTTAGACTGGAGGTATTACACAAAGGAGAAGCAATGAAAATGAGCTAATCTATAGTATGTGAGGTAGTTAAGTGCTGTTTTCCAAATTAATATACCAGGAACTGGAGGAGAGACAGGATTTGCCCAAGACATCTTTAGATCTCAGAAGCAATCAGGGAACCTCAGTCCAGCAATCAAGAAACAAAATATAATCTCAGCACTGGAGTCTTGACCTGACACTCACTTTCTCCCTGCCCATGTGATTAAATTTGTCTTTAGATTAATGGGAATCTTCTAAACTTTATTTAGAAGTTTATTATTGCATTATTCCTGAAAACTAAAAAAAAAAAAAAAAAGACATTAACATAGTTAACATAACAATAATGTGGTCTTGATTAATATGCTCAGGAAATGCAAAACACTGATAGAAGCATAAAAATACAACCCTAATTCTATCCTGCAGCAAAAAAGTTTGCTTTTTCTTTAGCAGTTTGATCAAAAAAAAAGAAAGAAAATATTTTATTTAGATGAATGCCTGACTATAAACTACCCACTAAGACTACTTCAAAGGTTTTCCCTTCTACCCAACAATAACAAATATGCTCCAAAATATTCCCTTACTAAGCCAGACTTCTCCATGTAAGAGTCTCACCTTATTTTCCTATTGAGAAACCCGAGGCACAGTTCTTAGGAGACACCCTCAATGATTCAGAAGCAGACAGCAACTGCAGCCCTAACTCCCAAGTCCAGCTTTTTCTTGTAGAATACTTTCCAGAGGTTATGTAGTTTTCAATTTCTTTAAACACAGCTTTCAGTCTTTATAGAAATAAAAATGGTAATATCTCTTACTACATTCTGAAAACTTAAGCTGAAAAAAAAAAAAAACCAGTGTGCCCTACATTTAATGTTTTAATAGAAAACTCTTCTTCCAACAGTGTTCAAAATCCAGGTTAATTATATGACATAAGCGACAAGTAATCTCCATCTTCTCCAGGCTTCTAATCAGTTTCAGAACAGGAGTTTTGGTTAAAGCTCTTCCCTGCCATGAAAACACAAACAGCAATTCAGTAAAAAAAATAAATAAATAAAATAAAAGCAAGAATGTAATAAAATGCAATTACTGTCATAGATCACTAAGCTATACTCCTAAAATCATGAATACTTTCTATTTTTTTCTTTCTTTGAAGGACAGTTGTTCTGTGCTGTGCTGAAAAAATTTCTAATCCACTCTACAAAGACCATGTGATGCTCTAACGAATCCTGAATCAAATCTATTGATATTTTTTGGGCTACCTGATATATGAAAACTCTGAAACTAAGTGAAAACTGAAAATGCTATATGGATTATGTGCCTGACATCTTTCTGATGTCTTATTTCTTCTATGAACCTCCTCAGGTTACAGAGCCTGTGTGGACTTTCTTTTGTGTCACAGGGTCTTCTAGTTCAAATCTTCTTTGTTTCATAGACTCTTTGTGTGTATTTTAATGTTAGACAGTGCACCAGAAGAAACAGAAACATGTAGTCAATCTGCCTATTCCCATAAGGCTCTCCTGAATCCTTCCTTTGGATATCTTAGACTAGAAAAGACTCATTTTTAATTCAATGAACACATTCAGGCAGGTAGCTTCCAGAGGCTTCTAAAGGGCCTTAGGAAAGACAAAAACATTCCTGTTCTTTCTATTGGATACTACTGAAATGGAGCTGTGGGTCATCTGCTGGCTGAAGAGGCAGAGATGAATGGATTCTCTGGTTTAAAAGGCAGATGCCTGGTGATATTGCTCTGGCTGCGTTCAGCAAGACTGGCAGCACCTCCTAGGAGCCAAGTCAGATGTTCAGAGATTTTTAGAGTTATCTCTACCATGCACATGGAATTAGATTTCTAAGCATCTTTCTCAGTTTCCTTAGGTATCAGTTTGTCCCTTCTCTGAGAGAGGAACCACGAGCAAAGCAGCCACCTATCAGAGAAAAAGAATTTTGAGTAAAGGGGCAGGGGTTCCACTCAGGGCCATGGGTGTTATTCTGACCCTTCATTAATTTCTTTTATAAGCATGCATGAATTGCTCTGATTTTTCTCTTCTAAAAGCCAAGCCAGAAGATACCTGTCTGGCCCTCCGTGAACACACACTTCCACGAAGGCAAGAGGAGGACCAAATATCAATACCAAACTGTAATCCTACCCAATACACTCAGCTAATGCCCACGATGGCGTCTCTTCAAGATAGTTTATTTTGTAACCTATGTCTAGTTATGGATTCTGGGAACAAAGAAAAAAATTACAGATTTGCCCAAAATGCATCCTGAGAAAAGCAAATAGGAAAATTAAGATTAACTTGATAGAGGCAAGAGATACAGTTTAACGAGATTTGTAATTCAAAGCATACTGAAAAGTATCTACAGAAATGGAATTGAGGGCATATGTTGCAATATGTGAGGACTTATGGCTACTCAAATGTTCTTCAAAGGAACTATCGATGAAAAATATTTTATGGCATCACATCAGTCAGATCACTGGTGAGATCTATGATAACAAGAGAGAATATATGAAAAGACTATGTGTAGTCCAGGCATCTCTAGTCCAAAACAGACAGTATCTTAGTTTTACAGTTTCTCTGCCACTGGCTATCACTGTCATCTTGAAGGGACATGTAAGAGACAAGTAAGTCCCTTCATGTCTCCAAGATTTCATTTCCTCAAATAAGAAACACCCAATTTTACAAAGCCCTTGTAAGGAATAAATGAGAAAATCTGTGTGGACATGAATAAACTTCGAAGAACTCAACAAATGTTGGTTATCACCGAGACTCCTGTCACATGGACAAGAAATTCTGTGCTCACTCAGGTGTGACATTATTCTAGGGCAAACTGTTCAGTCTGCAGGTCGGGGTAGGGGGCTGTTCCAAAAGCTTACACTTGTTGCTCTTTCACAAAAGCTGCAAACTCAGGATCATTGGCATACAGTTCCAAAACTCTCATTCTCTCTTGAATTTCCTTAAACAAAAAAGAAATAATAGGCCACACATTGCATCAGAAAAACCTCAACAGCCTTTTAAAAGGAGTTCTACTTTTCATAAGGAATTGTTACATTCTGGGCTATTCAGGAGTGTGCTATAAGAAAGAATTACACTTTCAGAGAAATAGAAGGATCTACATACACTCCTCTGGATATTACATGTCCTGCTCTAAATCAGACATATTTCTAAGGAAGAAAGGGAGGAAGGAGAGAGTACCAATTAATAGTGCAAAAAACAAAAAGGCCATTGGGTGGGAAATAAGGTACTGCTCAGAATTTAATACTCAGTGCATATCATACTGACTGGGAGATATGAGATAAAAACCAATCACTAAATATTTTTTACACTTTCTTAAAGTCCTTATGCATGCACACATACACTCATACACACCCCCACCCGCCACCCACCCCCACCCCCCACCACCCACACACACCCCCCCACCCACCACCCACCCACACACACCAGCAGTAGCTGCAACAGCAACAGTACAGCAACATAAATGCAAAGTTTCCCACCTCTCTGGAAAGCTCGCTGCTCTCATACATCTGTCTGATTTCTTCTCTGCTCAGCCCACCAATCATGTCTCCGCTAGCAGAGCTGTAGAAGGGATGCTGAGGGTAGGGTCCCTCATACTTCTCACATCCAGCCCTGTGACTTTTATACACGGGGTTGTACTTCACAGCATTCTCAATGGATGAGAGGCTGTCAGGCTGCCTGCTGAAGCCACTAAAAGAAAGATATGATTGATTCAGCCTCCTGTTTGGATGCTTAACTATGTGGAAGACTATTTACCTGGGACAAGATTTCTCTTGGGGAAGAAAAAGAGGTGCACTTTACACACATGGCAGGACGTAACTGTGAAAAACATCCAGATCAATCTCAAAAACTATTTGTCAGGTGTTATCATTATGATTTCCTCACATCCATGGCAAGTGCCCTGTGGACTTGCTCCATGTCGCATTCATCTTACTTGCCTATATAGCGCCTGGCATTCATAAATGTTGGGAACCATGTCTGCCAGTAGATGGTGCTTCATAAACCATAGCTTCATCATTCCCAGAGTTAAACACATTGAAAATCAGTGTGTAGCCACGCAGCAAATCTGACTGAAATATAAATATTAGGGTCTAGGGGAAGCAGGGCCTCAATTAAATTCAACTCAGGTCTACACATATTTACCGAGCATTGATGATGTGCGTAGGACTGTTCTACACACTGGTGATACAAATAATCTGTTATCTCTGCCCTGGATGAGGTTACAGTCTAATGAAAAGTCAGATACAATAAAAAGTATAATAACAAGGATGGAGGTATGTCCCAGGTGCTCCAGGACGTAGCCAAGTTGATGGTGAGGGAAGGTAAACTAGACCTCAAGCTGTAGCTCTTACAGACTTCAGACGCACAGAAGCGAAGTACAGTGTGTGATTATGATCCTCGAATCCTTAGTCTAGCAAATGGACCAGGTTTTATTTCCCCATCGACGAAGCCACACTTAACTAAACAGAGAATGAGATTTCATTTACTGACAGACCCTTGCCTAGATTTAAAATCTGGCTTATTACCACTAGTATGAGCCAAAGAGGAGCAAGTCGTAACAGATCTGGTCCTCCCTGAAGGGAAATTCACCTCTTCTATTTTATCTCCATCTTGCTTCTCCAAATTCTTTCTGGCCATGAAATAGGCATTCTGGCCACACTCAACCATGCCTTTCCTCCAATGAGCCTTGAAGTTCATGCGTGCCTCCCTGACTTTGCTCATGGTCATTCAACCAGCTAGAAAGCATCCCAGCCCAAAAGTAGCAAATGTCTACTCTTTCTCTCCAGCAAATTACCACAGCTATCATTAAAACTTTTAAGACTCTTTCCCCAGGCAAAACTTATTTATACCTCATCTAGGCTCCTTAGCATCTTATTCTTAGTGCTACTTCTGTTTTTCTTCAATTCGGCACCCCTTTGAGGACAAGGACCATGTGTTTATTAAAATTCATAGCTCTCTTCCACCCACCCAGCTCCTTGTCCAATATTTGGCACCTGGTAAGTACTAAATAAATGTGTGAATGGAACATTGTATTCCATTAGAGAGCTCTTTTCCTTATTTACCTGAAGGGCCTCTCTCTTTCGCTCCTGTCATGGTGTGCTTGAAGAGTCCTGATGAAGAAGTAGATGATAGCAGAAAAGATGACAAGAAGTCCAACCACAGAGGCAATAGTGATGCCTATGATCACAGGCTCAGACACAAATTCCTCACAGTGCTTGCCTCGGTACCACCAGTTCTCACCCACACGGCACCTGCAACCAACAGTCACCAAGTCCGATATCTGAATCACTCTGTTCACACTGACAATTAACAGCAGAACCTTCTGAGGGACTAGGGGAAAGTGGAGAAATAAATGCTGACCATGTGAAGCTTCATAAAGAGTTGAACAGACAGGTTAAAAGATCATACAATTTAAGGCAGTGCATAAAGCCCAGCACAGACCTAGTAGGTCCTCAATGACTGTTTGAAAAAAAACTGAATAAAAAGCTAAATAGGTTTAAGGAAAGTATTTTACTTAACATCCTTATTTATGGATAACCAAAAACAAGCCTAGAAAGGAAAGTGACTGGCATTAGGCCATACAATTAGTCTGCTACAGAACTGGGTCTAAAACCCAGGCCTACAGACTCCCCATGTCCTTTCAGTACGCTAAAGATATCCTTCAAACATTAAGGCCACGGGGAAAGGAAATCACTGCTTTTCTAGGTAATATTAATTTCTCTGGACATGAAGAGACTGTTTTTCCCCTTATAAACTTTATGCTTCTTCATATAGAAGAGTCTGGATTATTTCTACTTATTTCCTGTTTCTGGCATCTATGCCAACGTTTGCTCATTTTGACCTTGCAAACGGTCCTCTATTTTGTGTTTCTCCTCCTTATTCTCAGCATCCTCTCCTTTTCAACCACGCAGTTTTGGTTGTGTGTGGTTAGCAAGTTGATTTGTTTGACTTTGTTTAAGGGGAGTGGGCAGATGACAGTCAGACTAACTGAACCTGCTCATCTTCTCATTGGTTCTACCTTTAGAAAATGGATCTCAGATGTACTTAAAGAAAAATATTTTTGTCACCACTTTGAAAACTTTAAATATTTGTTTTTCTTTATCTTTGAATGAATATTAAGTAGGAATAAGAGGTGCCCAAAACCTTTAAAAATATAATTCAAGGATAATAATAAAACTCATTTGCACATTCAGATATAGGGGAACGTGATCTTATGCCTAAACCTCATTTGAACACGTTGCCTTATTATCACCATTAAAAACTATAATACAAAGATCTCCATCTGCTCCAAGCACTCTCAGTAGGCCTTTTTTTTTTTTTTTTTTTTTTTTTGAGACGGAGTTTCAATCTTGTTGCCCAGGCTGGAGTGCAGTGGCACAATCTCAGCTCACTGCTACCTCTGCCTCCCAGGTTCAAGCGCTTCTTCTGCCTCAGCCTCCCAAGTAGCTGGGATTCCAGGTGCCTGCCACCACACCCAGCTAATTTTTGTATTTTTAGTAGAGAGGGGGTTTCACCATGTTGGCCAGGATGGTCTCGATCTCCTGACCTCACGTGATCCACCCACCTCAGCCTCCCAAAGTGCTGGGATTACAGGCGTGAGCCACTGCATCCAGCCAGTAGGACGTATTTAGACAATTTTTTTTTTTACAGTTCCCTATCAGCATAAATTACCGATTTGAAATTCAGCCCTGTTAAATGACTCATCCTCACATGACAGTGAGATGGCTCCCATCTACTGCCTAGATATAACCTATATAATGCATTCTATAATAAGTGTCCTAAAATTATAGGTGCAGGCCCCTTTAGAGTAAATATCTATAGCCTCTAAAGCCAAAATCTGTAACTACAACATACCTACAAATGGCCCCGTGTCCAGGCATAATGTCACACTTTCCATCGTTCAAGCAGAAATCAGGCTGTAGGTCACAGAGACTCTGACAGGGCCGTTCTTCCACACTCAGGTATCCAGGGAAGCATCTGCACTTTGCTTCTCCACTCCAGGGGTTGACCAGACACTCAGAAAATTCATTACAGGCCTGAAACTTGCAAGGGTTGGCTTCATCACCTAAAACATTAAACAAATAATAATGCAAGAAAAGGCAAAACACAGAAATTCAGGTATACAAAGCCCCTCATTTAAAGTTCTCCCCCAAAGTATATGGGACAACCTCCTTCCAGAACCATTAAAGTACACCATCGCCACCAATACCACACACAAAAATTCTCACTCATCCTAGATTGATAAGCTTTTGTCAAATTTTTGTGCAACCCAGAGCCCAATCATAAAACCCTATGACCTATCTAAGCCTTAACATGTTTTACCTAGGGAGCATGTAGAAGCTTTACAAATCCATGCCATGTAATTGTAGATCTAAGTTAAACACGATAGTAATTGTAGATCTAAATTAAACACAGTTTTCATGGACCATTCATTTCCACCAACCCCCACCTGCTGCAGTTGACCTCCACTCTATATACACTGCTACATGCCTTGCACAACACTGAGAACAGGAATGGGGAGAGAGAGTTCAAAAGATAACTGGTAGGAGCCTCAGGGATTGGTATAGCCCAATAAGAGCAACCTAGGAGCAGTCAAGATTTGTGAAAATCAACGTTAGGAAAATAAGTCAGCCCTGCACCTCCTAAGGCATTTCCAACAAAATATTTTTGCCTTCAGACTTAATTTTTCATTGATAGGGTGAGGGAAAATGACTATTTTTAAAAACTAATTAGGATAGTAATCAGTCAAAAAAGACATAAGACATTGACCATGAATGGACCTTCCATCCTGCCACAGTTCCCTCATGTTCTTCACTGGTCAATGGTAATCTGTGAATGGTAAGTGGGCAAATGGTGACACAGACATTGAAAACAGGGGAAATAGGTGGAAATGATCCATAGACTCATCTGTATCAAAAAGTATAAAGTTTAGCTAGAAAGCTATAGAGAATAAAAAGAAATAGCATAGTCTCTTCGTTTCCAAAAAAAATGGAAGGATCTATATACATAATGTTTTGAAAAGCAATGATTTCCTTGCTGCTCTGGAAATTGAAGACAATTTTGCACAAGTCTCTGCCCTTGGAGTTTGGAGGATCACTGAAGTTGATCTCCTTTGGCCTCATGTGGTAACAGAGGGAATGTACTGAGTTGAATAGTGTCCCCAGAAGTTCATGTCCATCCAGAACCTCAGAATATGACCTTATTTGGAAATAGAGTATTTGTAGACGTAATCAAATTAAGAAGAGGCCATAATAGATTAGAATGAGCCCTAATGCAATGATTGGTGTTCTTATAAGAAGAGGGAAATTTAGACACAGACAAAAACACACAGGAAAGAAGCTATCTGTAGACAAAGGCAGAGATTACAGTGATACACCTAAAAGCTAAGGGATGCCAAGGATTGCTGGCTAACATCAGAAACCAGGAAAAGGTAAGGAAAGGGTCTTCCCTAGGTCTTTCAGAGGAAACAGGGCCTGGACAACATTTTGATTTTCGACTTCTAGCCTCAAGAACTGTGTGAGAATAAATCCCTGTTGTTTTAAGGCACCTAGTTTGTGGTACTTTGTTACAGCAGCCCTAGGAAACTAATACAGGGGACCACTGCCAAGATGCTCACATAACAGGAAAAACATACAAATGTATTGACAGGTGGGAAATTTCTACAAGGGAGCAACATGGCCAGATTTCACTGTATATTTTGTAAGTCTTCACATCTTTATCCTGGTATTCGTTTTGTGACTTTGCAATCAGAAAATAATCTGATCCTTACCCATTGGTGAGGGATAGGAGTGTCTATAGGGGTGAGGAAGATGGTACTGCATAGCTCTCTTTTGTTAATGGAAGTTCAAGAGCTTCTGAGACACTGCATGTGAAAATAAGTTGGGCAAGAGTCAAGTCAATCTTGTCTCTAGCCAATCTTGAAAAAAAGTACTTTAATCTGAAGGCCTTTAACTAAAAATATAAGACTGAGTATCCCTTATCTAAAATTCTTGGAAGGAGAAGTCGTTTGGATTTCAAATTTTTTCAGATTTTGGAATATTTGCATTTATATAATGAGATATCTTGGGGAGGGAATCCAAGTCTACACAAAAAAAAACTCATTTATGCTTCACATATACCTTATACACATAGACCGAAGGTAATTTTTCACAACCTTTTAAATAATTTTGTGCGTAAGACAAAGTTTGTATATACTGAACCACCAGAAAGCAAAGAGGTCACTGTTTCAGCCACCCATGTAGACAGTCTGTGGCTGTTCAGCATCACCATCACGCTGTGCGTGGAAAAACTGTATCACACTGCAAGGAATTTTGAGAGTCTTTTTTCCCCTGGGTCCTCTGAATAAACTGTTGTGCATCTGCGTTTTGACTTCAGCCCATCACATGAGGCCAAGTGAAGACATTTACCCTTGTAGCATCACGTCAGTGCTCAAAAAGTTTCAGACTGGAGCATTTCAGATTTCGGATTTTCATATTAGGAATGCTTAACCACTATACATGTAGTAAAATAATTCTAATAAAAATTTTTGAAACTTTGTAACCATTCTGCAGGTATATGTGTCTGAGGTGAGAAAAATAGTCTATATTTTCTACACATTAGGAAAAAGATATAGCCACAGGAAAAAGATAAAATATAGCTTTTTGCTTCCAGGCCAAGAAGAAAGACAAAGCCTAATATTTTAATCATGTAAATAAAAGATTGTGGTTTCAAAGTCTCTTTCCACTCCTTTGTGCTGGTGAAGAAAGGGTGCCCAGGTAGCTGACTATATGTTAGGAAAAGTGCCTCAGTGATTCTGTTGGGGAAACAAAGGTAGAGTTGGAGGTAAATTTAGGATGGGAGACAGGGATCTAAATTGTGGAATTAATTACATTCTGGTTTTCTAGAAGCAGCTTAAAAGAAAGATAGATGGGTCCAGAAAAACGAGAGTAGAGGAAAGATGTGAAGATGGTCTGGAAAGACAGCTTTATGGCCTGAGCAACATCATAGCTGGCTGGGTCCTGGGAAAAAAGTTGGTCAGTAAGAGATGCCCTTGAGAGGGTGGCAGAGGAATTTTAGGATGGTTATGCCTAACGAATATTTTTAGGCCATCTGCCGTGCTGAGATAAAGCCTTCTCCATTACCTTTATACCATCAGCAAATGCCTGATAGAATCAACTGCCTTATGTTAGAGATGCTTTGAGCAGATCAAAAACAGGACTGTGATTTGCATTAGGTTAACACCACAAGAGTCGGGACTCATGTGAGATTGAAAATTCAGCAGAGGAAACTCAGAACTGGGGAAGATTAAGAGATATTTAAGTTCCCTAACAATGCTCAGAAATATTGAGGAGTTAGGGGAACGTAGATGCAGGTTTTATACTGCACAGGGTGGGGCTAATGCCAGCTAATTGAATATTAAAAGTAAAGGCGAGCTTATAAACCTTGATGACATTGCACACAGCTGACATGTGAGTTACATACAAAACTGAAGTAAGGTGGTGGCTGCCAAGATGGCCAAATAGGAACAGCTCCAGTCCCAGAGAGATCAATGCAGAAGGTAGGTGATTTCTGCATTTCCAACTGAGGTACCCAGTTCATCTCATTGGGACTGATTAGACAGTGCGTGCAGCCCACAGTGGGTGAGCCAAAGCAGGATGGTGTGGTCACCTCACCCGGAAGTGCAAGGGGTTGGGGAACTCCCTCCTCTAGCCAAGGGAAGCCATGAGGGACTGTGCCGGGAGGAACAGTGCATTCAGCCCAGATACTATGCTTTTCCCACTGTCTTCACAACCCGCAGACCAGGAAATTCCCTTGGGTGCCTATACCACCACGGCCCTGGGTTTCAAGCACAAAACTGGGTGGCCATTTGCACAGACACCAAGCTAGCTGCAGGAGTTTTTTGTTTTTTATTTTTTGTTTTCATACCCCAGTGGCCAGCAAGACAGAACCATTTACTCCCCTGGAAAGGAGGCTGAAGCCAGGGAGCCAAGTGGTCTAGCTCAGCAAATCCCACCCCCATGGAGCCCAGCAAGCTAAGATCCACTGGTTTGAAATTCTTGCTGCCAGCACAGCAGCCTGAAGTCAACCTGGGGCACTTGAGATTGGTGCAGAGAGGGGCATCCACCATTACTGAGGCCTGAGTAGGTGGTTTTTCCCTCACAGTGTAAACAAAGCCACCCGGAAGTTACAACTGGGCAGAGCCCACCACAGCTCAGCAAAGCTTCTGTAGCCAGATTGTCTCTATAAATTTCTCCTCTATGGACAGGGCATCTCTGAAACAAAAGCAGCAGCCCCAGTCAGGGGCTTACAGATAAAACTCCCCTTTCCCTGGGACAGAGCACCTGGGGGAAAGGGCGGCTGTAGTGCAGTTTCAGCAGACTTAAACATTCCTGCCTGCCAACTCTGAAGACAGCAACCAATCTCTCAGCACAGCACTCAAGCTCTGCTAAGGGACGAATGCCTCCTCAAGTGGGTGTCTGACCCCCATGTCTCCTGACTGGGAGACACCTCCCAGCAGGAATTGACAAACACCTCATACAGGAGAGCTCTGGCTGGCATCTTGCGGGTACCCCTCTGGGACAAATCTTCCAGAGGAAGGAACAGGCAGCAATCTTTGCTGTTCTGCAGCCTCCGTTGGTGATACCCAGGCAAACAGTCTGGAGTGGACCACCAGCAAGCTCCAGCAGACCTGCAGCAGAGGAGCCTGACTGTTAGAAGGAAAACTAACAAACAGAAAGGAATAGCACCAACATCAACAAAAAGGACGTCCAGACACAGAAACTCCATGAGAAGGTCACCAACGTCAAAGACCAAAAGAAGATAAATCCACAAAGATGAGGAAAAACCAGCACGAAAAGGCTGAAAATTCCAAAAAGCAGAATGCTGCTTCTCCCATAAAGGATCACAACTCCTTGCCAGCAAGGGAACAAAACTGGACGGAGAATGAGTCTAATGAAGTGACAGAAGTAGGCTTCAGAAGGTGGGTAATAACAAACTGCTGCAAGCTAAAGAAGCATGTTCTAACCCAATGCAAGGAAGCTAAGAACCTTGAAAAAAGGTTAGAGGAATTGCTAACTAGAATAACCAGTGTAGAGAAGAACATAAATGACCTGATGGAGCTGAAAAACACAGCATGAGAACTTTGTGAGGCATACACAAGTATCAACAGCTGAATCAATCAAGCAGAAGAAAGGATATCAGAGATTGAAGATCAACTTCATGAGATAAAGCAGGAAGACAAGGTTAGAGAAAAAACAATGAAAAGGAAAAAGAAAGGCTCCAAGAAATATGGGACTTTGTGAAAAGACCAAACCTACATTTGATTGGTGTACCTGAAAATGACGGGGAGAATGGAACCAAGTTGGAAAACACTTTTCAGGATATTATCCAGGAGAACTTCCCCAACCTAGCAAGACAGGCCAACATTAAATTCAGGAAATACAGAGAATACCGCAAAGATACTCCTCGAAAAGAGTAATCCCAAGACATATAATTGTCAGATTCACCAATGTTGAAATGTAGGAAAAAATGTTAAGGGCAGTCAGAGAGAAAGGTCGGGTTACCCACAAAGGGAAACCCATCAGACTAACAGCGGATCTCTCTGCAGAAACCCTACAAGCCAGAAGAGAGTGGGGGCCAATATTCAACATTCTTAAAGAAAAGAATTTTCAACCCAGAATTTCATATCCAGCCAAACTAAACTTCATACGCAAAGGAGAAATGAAATCCTTTACAGACGAGCAAATGCTGACAGATTTTATTACCATCAGGCCCGCCTTACACGAGCTCCTGAAGGAAGCACTAAATATGGAAAGGAAAAACTGGTACAAGCCATTGCAAAACATACCATATTGTAAAGAACATCGACACTATGAAGAAACTGCATTTGCTAACGGGCAAAATAATCAGCTAGCATCATACTGACAGGATGAAATTCATACATAACAATATTTACCTTAAATGTAAACAGGCTAAATGCCCCAATTAAAAGACACAGACTGGCAAAATGGATAAAGAGACAAGACCCATCTCACGTGCAAAGACACACATAGGCTCAAAATAAAGGGATGGAGGAATATTTACCAAGCAAACACCAAACACCAAAAGCAATGGCAACAAAAGCTGAAATTGACAAATGGGATTATAATTAAACTAAAGAGCTTCTGCACAGCAAAAGAAACTATCATCAGAGTGAACAGGCAACCTACAGAATGGGAGAACATTTTTGCAATCTATCCATCTGACAAAGGGCTAATATCCAGAATCTACAAGGAACTTAAACAAATGTACAAGAAAAACACAAACAACCAAAAACAGTGGGCAAAGGATATGAACAGACACTTCTCAAAAGAAGACATTTATGCAGCCAACAAACATATGAAAAAAAGCTCATCATCACTGGTCATTAGAGAAATGCAAATCAAAACCAAAATGAGATACCACCTCATGCCAGGTAGGATGTCGATCATTAAAAAGTCAGGAAACAACAGATGCTGGAGAGGATGTAGAGAAATAGGAACACTTACACTCCCACTTTTGTTGGGAGTGTAAGTTATTTCAACCATTGTAGAAGACAGTGTGGCGATTCCTCAAGGATCTAGAAGTAGAAATACCATTTGACCCAGTGATCCCATTGCTGGGTATATACCCAAAGGATTATAAATCATTCTACTATAAAGACACATGCACACGTACGTTTATTGTGGCACTATTCACAATAGCAAAGACTTGGAACCAACCCAAATGCCCATTAATGATAGACTGCATAAAGAAAATGTGGCACATATACACCATGGAGTACTATGTAGCCATAAAAAAGGATGAGTTCATGTCTTTTGCAGGGACATGGATGAAGCTGGAAACTATAATTCTCAGCAAACTAACACAGGAATAGAAAACCAAATATTGCATGTTCTTACTCATAACTGGGAGTTGAACAATGAGAACATATGGACACAGGGAGGGAAATATCACACACGGGGGCCTGTCAGGGGTGGGGTGCTAGGTAAGGGATAGCATTAGGAGATATACCTAAAGTAGATGACAGGTTGATGGGTGCAGCAAACCACCATGGCACGTGTATACCTATGTAACAGATCTGCACGTTCTATACATGTATCCCAGAACTTAAAGTATAATAATGAAAAAAAAAAACTGAATTAAATGTATTTATTGTAATTCTCTTTATTTTTTTGTTTTTTTTAGAGACAGGTTCTCACTATGTTGCCCAGGCTAGAGTGTAGTTGTGTGATCACAGTTCATTGTAATCTCAACCTCCTAGGCTCCAGCAATCTTCCCACCTCAGTCTCCCAAGTAGCTGGAACTACAGGCACATGCCACAATGCCCAGCTAATTTTTAAGTTTTTTTGTGGAGATGAAGACTCACTATGTTGCTTAGGCTAGTCTCAAACTCATGGCCTCAAGCAATCCCTCTGCCTCAGCCTCCTAAAGTATTGGGATTATGAGTGTGAGCCACAGCACCAGGCCTGTAATTCTGTTTAAAAAGAAGTAGATTGACTTTTGCAAAAGTTTTATAAATCATAACTGTTCGCATTTGTGTAGTTAGTCAAATGCTTTATATATACTACTTGTTTAATGCTTAAAATAGTCTCACAAAATACAGAGGCCAGGCAATATTACCCCCATTTAATATATGAGGAACTAAGGGTCGGGGAAGCCCATCTTGGGTCACACAAATAATAAATGGTAAAACAGAAGCAAAAAATCATTCCTTACAAATTATAATTAATTGCCTCTTCCACTATACCACATGACAAAGAATGTGCAAATGGCCTTAGAGAACTCAATTGGCAAGAGATTTGCATATGAAGGATTCATGAAACCATTTTCTTCACTTTCAGTGAGTAATGATTCTTCAAGATTTCAAAAGAAAGTTCACTTCTTTTCTAAAGAATAGGGCTGACTTTCAAACCAGTTTGAGATTAAAAGGCACTGGAGAAATACAAAACCAGACATTCCATCTTACTCCTCAAAACCTCTGTCCTCTGGTATGTAGAAGGGAAGGAAGAACAAAAGTTCACATTTCAACAGTGTTCTCTGCATCCAAGGCTTCAAAATAAAAGCAATGATTCATTTCATTCATTCACAGTATTTTTGAGTACCTTCTGTGTTCAAGACACTATGCTACGTTCTGGCTAAAAAGTAGTTAATAAAACAAACACATTCTCAGTTCTTGTAAAAAGCTCATCTGGAAAAAATAGCCATTAAGCAACTATGCACATAAATTAACATTGTTACAATGATGATAACTCTCTAGAGGAAAGAACATTGTACTATTAATATAAAAACTGAGAGGAAAGACTCAGTCTAGACCACAGGTGAGTCAATGAAAAGTCCTGAGGAAGTGACATTCGAACTGAGGCACATGGGTGAGCAGGAGTCAGTAAGAAGGCAAAAGTGGACAGTGTGTGCAAAGGCTTTAAGGTAAGAAGAAGGGTTTGTATCTGAGTAACAAAAAACAAGCTGGTTTGACTAGAACATGTTGAGCAGAAGTTAGTTACATTGGATATCGGGAAAGAAAATGGGGACAAGGCCTTGTGGCTACTGAACTGGACAGCCCTTCAAGAGTACCATGTCTGCCTTATGGAGGATGGATAGGAGGAGGAGCATGAGAGGATGTGGGGAAACCGGTCCAAAGGAGAGATCATGGTGATTTGGATGGAGTCGTAGCAATGGAGATAGAGAAAAGAGCATGAATTTGAGATATTCTTAGAATTCAGAATCAACATAAGTTTGGTGAGTGACTAAAAGTTCCAGGTGTTAGGAACTGAGGTATCAAGGATGACTTCTCTGGCCAGGGGCGGTGGCTCACACCTGTAATCCCAGCACTTTGGGAGGCCAAGGCGGGTGGATCACCTGAGTCAGGAGTTCAAGACCAACCTAGCCAACATGGAGAAATTCCGTCTCTACTAAAAATACAAAAAATGAGCCAGGCGTGGTGGCAGGCGCCTGTAATCCAAGCTACTCGGGAGGCTGAGGCAGGAGAATTGCTTGAGCCCAGGAGGCAGAGGTTGCAATGAGCCGAGGTCATGCCATTGCACTCTAGCCTGGGCAACAAGAGCAAAACGCCACCTCAAAAAAAAATAAACAGAAAAGAAATTTTCTCAGTGTTTGGGTGAGGGAGAAAGGACAAGATGGAGGAAGGTGAACAAGAAGGCACAATCCATGTTGCTTCCGGGTTCTTCATCACCAACTTTCCCGCGCCTGGGAAGATGCAGATCAACCAAGCACGCGCCACGTGACGTCAATCCTAAGAGATCGAAACTTACCTGGCCACGCCTACGGAGACGCCCCTATCATGCCCTTATCCCGCCCACTGCACTCCTCCCCTTCTAGCTCCCAGGCAGAAAAGTCCGCCGCCGGTAAGCGCCGGTGTGACGTCTTCGACCCCCATTTTCGTGGGTTGGAGAACCTCACCCGAGAGCGCCGGCACAACTTCCCTGGCCCCCCACACCTGAGGACCAGAGAACCTCGCCCGAGAGTGTATGCATATTTGCAATAAAAGACTGCCACTTTCTTATGTACTTTGGCCTCATGTTTAATTACTTAGCTCTCCTAAATTAAATTAAATTAAATTAAATTAAATTAAATTAAAACACTCAGGTTTCCAGCTTAAGTAGCTGATTAGATAAACCTTACATTTGTGGAGAGAGATAGAGAAGCTGAGAGAAAGAGTAGATATAGCTGGAGAGCGGTGAGATATGGAAAAGAAGAGCTCACCCACAGCTATCTTAAATTTGATATACACAGAATACATCCAAGTGGAGACTGTCAAGTAAGTAAACACTGATTCTGGAGGTTATGAGAGATGTTTGATCTGCATAAAAAAATGTGGAGAGTTATTGACATTTATATAAGGCTTAAGACAATGGAAATGGATGCAAAAGCTTAAAGGGAAGAAGGCCCAAACCTTGCAGGTGACAACATTTAGGCATAGCAAGAACAGATCCAGAAGGTAAATAAAAACAAAAGCCAGACGCAGTGGGTTGAAAAGGGAATGGAGGTGGAATAATAAAGTAAAATGTTTGGAGGATGTTTTGAAAAGGGAGTGATGTTGATGTTCTTGGGAGAAATATTTTACTAGTTATTAAGATGTGGAAGATTTGTCTGACATAGTACTCTTTTTTCCTACAAGTATTGGATTCACCTTAATGCAATGAGGAAGAAAACACACAAGAATAATCACGGGATTCTACTAAGAAACCACCATGCTAGGCAATATCATACCTGATTCCACATCAAGAGAGTATTTATCAATAGCCAAGTTCATGGTATTGTAGGCAGCGGTACAAAAGTCTTCCAGAATCATGTACACCGCATTGTTGACATTAGGAGGGACAGAATTGGCAAACTTCATTCGGCTGTTCACCACAATGCTGCCATTTCTGAAGTTGAGGATTTCTAAGTTCTGGAATCCCGTGAGATTTGACTGGAGATAGGGAACCAGCTACAATACACAAAAAGTGGTAAGTTTATTGACAACGTTTCACATTTTGTTCAATACATACCCAAACAAAACGAAACAAAAACACAGGTAAGACCCTGCCTCACTTTTCCTAATTGTATTTTATCTACATTTAAACTGTTAATTAACAAAAGTACAAATTAGGAATGATTTGACAGTATAAACTAGAAATGCTATGCGATTTTCATAGTGATATTTAGGAATCCCATGGAATTCATACATAGTTTTAGATACTCAGAGAGTTTATTCTCTGTTTCACTGAAGGATCCCAACAGTGAAGGCGATATAGGTACCCACAAAACATTAGCTTCACAATAAAATGTGAAAAGAAATGTCAAACTTATTGTAGTCCCATAATTCATGAAAACAATCTTCCCTGTAAATTATCACATCACTCTCATGCCACTTTTGTGTTTTCCATTTCTTACATGTCTTACTGTTTTCTTTCCAACCCTAGGCCATGATACTATCTGTGAATTATAGGAAATGAATGTTCACAGCAGATCACACTTTCCCTGGCTCAGACCTTGTGTGCTAGAGGCGAGGAGGAGTGGGTCATACACGATTATTCACTAGCGTCCATGTTTCACTTTTTGTGCTTACCAATTCTAAGAATCTTTGCTCCAGGGCTTTATACTCCAAAGAGTTCTTATTAAACAGATCTTCTGAAAACATCATGTTAGTCACTCGGAGGCTGAAGAAAACCACCAAAGCTCCTGAAGTCTGGGTATAACTCAAGTCATCTCCTCCTTCTGTGGGCCACGCCACACTAACCATCTCTGTGGAGTGAACACTTGTAGACATTTCCACATAACTACCAACCTTGCCATTTTGCTCTTGGACTAGCTCAGGCTGATAGTAATCTGTGCCTATCCGGTCCAGTTCTAATGAAATATCCTGTACACCCATAATTACTTCATCCTCTAGCAGGGTGGAGATTGTGGATGGAGGCAATTTGGTAGACTGTGTCACAGAAGCTTTCAACCAGAGTCTGTCAGTACTCTGTGGTGTACTTGCCAATGTGTCTCTGGACAATTTCTCTAGGGAAGAAGTTCTTGTCGAAACTCTCTCTGATTCTGGCAATATAGTCCACAAAGGTTGCATATCTGGCTTTACCATTGAAACCTCACTGTCAAACCATTCATAGTTGGATGACTCGGTAGTTTGTTCCATATCCTCCCTTAGGATGGCATCTGCCTGATCTGATATTTCAGTAGAGGCAGAGATTGCTACAGATGTCAGTATAAGAGGTGCTTTGGTAACTGAGTAATCATCAACACCAGGTACTTCTGATATGTGCTTGGGGAGGGTTAGAGATGCAGATTCAGTTGCAGTATCTGTGAAGAAGGGCACAGCAGGCCCACTAAGAGGCTCTTCCTCTGGGAAGTGTGTGGATCTATCATCATGTTCATATTTTGAGTGCTTACTAATTTGGTCTGTGGAATCCATTTTGTCAACTAAAACTAGTTTCTTGTCTTCAATCTCAGCTGGCAAAAGTGAATCGTCATCTTCAAGCCATGGCTTGGACAGCGGTTCAGTGCTCTTCTCTGATGAAGTCTCACTCCATGGCCAAGTAATCAGATCTACTTTTTGCCCTGATCCTGAACCTAAACCACTGTCAAGTATTAACTCTTTTTCCATGGATGCATCTGGCAGGAAAGGGCTCACTTTTAATTGATCTTTGACTTTGGAGGTCAAGGAGTCCAAGCCAAAAGGTATAGAAGAGGTCAGATATGGTGAAGATGTTAAGGACACATCAGAGTCTTCCATGGATGGTATTGTTTCTTTTGGCACAGGTTGAGTGAATGAACTTGAAGGCAATGAATCAATAGAAAGAAAATCTTCTGACTCTTCAACATTGGCTAATCCTAAAAATAAAGTTTTCCATTAATTAATCTACAGAGTTGCCAAAATATATTCCTAGTTCTTCTAGTTCTTCTAATAAAATTAGTTTCCTAATTTTTCCCTGTGAAGTTAACAGGGGCAATTGTTGACTTTTGTTTTTCTATATCTAGCAAACAAAAGGAAAATCTGATAACATGTTTGTAATATGGGACAGTCACTCATGAATATTATCTCCTTCTCGAGGATGACAAGACCTTGACTATTGAAATAATCTTCAAACACTTGTTTTTTTTTTTTAATTCCATGAAAATAAAGAACTGCTAGTAGTAATTTTGACAACAAATACTAAATCCAGCAGTCATTTAGGAGGAAAATTCCCTGAACATTGTGTTTCTCTTTGAATTCTCATTTTCCCTGCTATGTTTATTGTCTATCGTCCTTCAGATTCACCCAATATTCACAATCCTGAACTCATTATTTATATATTTGCTCATCTTCCTCATTTCACATGTAAACTCCACTTCTAAGTCACATTTATTTTTCCTTTCCTCCACAACATCTAGATCATCTATTTCATTTTCACTTGTTTATCTCTGCTGTGGCTGCCATGATTTAGTTTCTTCCCTTCACAATACTACTACAAGCAAGAATCTTTAGACTTGGCCCCCACAACTAATTGTATTATGAGCTAGTTGAATAATCTTCTTTGACACTATTTATTACTCCAATATTTAAGTAAAGTGGTTATTTAATAGTAGTAGCAGTAATTTAACTAAACTATATACCCTTCGATATGACCTTCAAAATATCTGTTAATTGATCCCCACCCCAGCTCCCCAAGTTTACTTCTTATTATTTAACTATTTGGACTCTCCATTCCAACAAATTTGATTGTTTCCTCTCACAAACAATTTTACCAAGACGTTTTACCCCTAATGAATACTACTATGTTTTTTTCATAGCCATAGTCTCTTCCTCTCTCTAAAAACCCTGTCATCAGATACAACAAGAAGTATGAAAAGCGATTAAAGTTTCTCACCATCTTCTACCAAATGAGATCCAGAAGTCCTTTCCTCAGAAGCCACAGGCAAGCCAGTCTGAAGCACTGCCGGGGTGACAGAATGAAGAGTCAAGCTGCTAACCTCTAAAACCTCTGGGGAAGAACTGAGGCCCATCTTCGAGGGAAAGGCTAATTTGTGTGTAGACACTAAATCACCCAAAGGACTTTCTGACCAGAGTTCCCTGCCAGTGGCTGAGGGAGGACCAGAGCTGAAATCAAGTGGTGGAATACTGCTGGTGGTGGATTCATCTGCTGAGGGCCATGCAGCTTGAAAGGTATTATCCTGGGGGGAAAAAAAGGCTAAATCATATCATAGATAAAAGAAACATATAAAAAGTGATTTTAAATACCACCTATCTGTCTATATTCCCAGATTTTCTAGGGACAAGGAGGCAGTGTATTAATAGTATTGGGAGTAGGGGGAGACATGGGCTCCAGAATCAAACAGATTTATAGTCAAATTCCAATTTCTAGAGAAAAACTATATCACCTCTCACCTGAAAAGCAAGGACAGATGAGGTAACATTTTAAAGCCCTCAAACAAAGTGAATTTGTGAGAGAAAATGTTTTTTTTCTTTAGATGGTTCATTTTCCTCTGTGTTTTTAGCTTAAATGACTTTAAATACATAGAAGTTACTGTTATCTGTAACTTGTTGGCAAAGATCTAAGTCCATTGCCCACAGCAGGAAAGAACAACTGACAATTTTATTCATCGTTCTGAAAAGATAATTAGTTAATGAAGGCCCTCTAGTTTGGTCAGAAATGTCACCACAACAAAATGTAGTCTGGTTACCTCAAATGAATAGCCACTCCTGTAAAATGGTATCACACTTATGAAACATAAACAATTTCCTCTTTCTAGTGATGTTTTACTAATGTACTACTAATCTTATCTTAAAATGTAGTTCAGAAATGGAGAAGTATACAGAAACACAAACCTTGAACATGTTAATTATTTAATTTTATGAAGAACTGTCTATGTAAATGTACAATAATCAGCCAGCCACAGTGGCTCACGTCTATAATCCCAGCACTTTGGGATGCTGAACCAGGAGGATCGCTTGAGGCTAGAAGTCCAGTCCGGGTAATATAACAAGACCCCATCTCAACAACAACAAAAAATTAGCTTAGCCAGGCATGGTGGCACACACCTGGAGTTCTAGCTACTTGGGAGGCTGAGGGAGGAGGATCACTTGATCCTGGGAATTCAAGACTACCGTGAGCTATGATCAACCCACTGCACTACAGCCTGGGCTACAGAGCAAGACATTGTCTCAAAAAAAAAAAAAAACAGTTTAACAATACTGCTAAGAGGTAAAATGGCCACAGTATTTGGCAGGAGTTTATATAATTTATTCCGGATTCTGAATAACAAAGATAGAGAAGTACAATCCACATGGAAAAAACTCATAAAATATATCCTGGATATATAAAAACTGAAAAAGGAAAAGAGAAAAGAACAATTCTTTTCAGTCCTAAGAAGGTATTTGAGGTCGGGTGTGGTGGCTCACACCTTTAATCCCAGCACTTTGGGAGGCCAAGGCAGGTGGATCACCTGAGGTTAGGAGTTCGAGGCCAGCCATGACCAACATGGAGAAACCCCATCTCTGCTAAAAATACAAAATTAGCTGGGTGTGGTGGCACATGCCTGTAATCCCAGCTACTCGTGAGGCTGAGGCAGGAGAATCACTTGAACCTGGGAGGCAGAGGTTGCAGTGAGCTAAGATCGCACCATTGCACTCCAGCCTGGACAATGAGAGCAAAACACCATCTCAAAAAAAAAAAAAAAAAAAAGGTATTTGAATCACATGGAAGCTTTTGAAAAACACCAATTCCCAGGGCTGACACTCAGAAATGTTAACTTAATTGGTCTGGGAAGAGAACCTAGACATGGGTACTTGTAAAAGTTCTCTAGTAGAGGAAATGGCTGGATCATGTTCTGGGCATAATATTCCAGCCTGTGTTTCTAATATACTTCTTCAGTTGCTAAATGATTTTATTTCTTATCAACTGGAACCTTTAAGAAATTTCCCATATTTATAAGTCTATCAAAAGACTAAAATTCATGTTATACCTATGAACAAAATGAAAACTAGGAATAAGAAATGCTGAATCTAACCTCCTCCCCGCAACTCCAGGAGACTCCTATCAGCAATAGTAAATTTGCACTGACAGTCTCAACCCTAATATGCTTTTTGAACAAAGCACACAATTTTAGGGTGGCTAACTAGAGTTCAGTCTATGGCCATGAAATAAAACAGAACATACTGGCCTATGAAGACAGCTGACCCAAAACAAGGTGATATGGTTTGACTGTGTCCCCACCCAAATCTCATCTTGAATTTCCACATGTTGTGGGAGGGACCTGGTGGGAGGTGATTGAATCATGGGGGCAGGTCTTTCCCATGCTGTTCTCATGATAGTGAATAAGTCTCATGAGATATGATGGTTTTATAAAGGGGATTTTCCCTGCACAAGCTCTCGGCTCTTGTCTACTACCATGTGACATGTGCCTTTCACCTTCTGCCATAATTGTGAGGCCTCCCGAGCCACGTGGAGCTGTAAGTCCATTAAACCTCTTTCTTTTGTAAATTGCCCAGTCTCAGGTACGTCTTTATCAGCAGTGTGAAAACAGACTATTACACAAGGCCTAATTAGTCTTTTATGCTTTGTCTTCACAGTGCCCCTTGTCTCTCTGTCAAAGAGCTGTGTGAGAAGGCTTTGAACTATACACTCTCCCAGTCACAGATGGGGGACTATGAGGCAAGAAACCACCAGGCATGTCCAATACTTTGTCCCTTCCCCTAGTGACAAATGCACAGGAAAGATGGTAATAACAGAAGGTCATTGGTTCTATAGAGGGTTACCCACAGTTTCATCTACCATCTTTAAACTAAAAGCACTTTAGTTTAAAAAGAAAATCTTATTTTCTTTTGTGGAACTCAGTTACAACATCACTTCCTGCCTTGTCCATGTTGTTTTCATTGGTTCCTATTTTAAGTGGGTCACCATGGTGATTCTTCTGTATTTGTCACCACCACTTCAGATCCTTCTCTCCCTGCCCTCTGCCCTAGGAGGCTGACCCTGTGATCTGTACCAGTCTTGCAAATGCTGCCTTGCATTTGTTTTCTGTTTGAGTTTGGCCAATGGGAAGCATAAGCAGATCAAAGGACAGGGGGAAGAGAGGTCAAGGTATGTCTTCCCTGCTTCCTCCAAGCCTCAATACTATGTGTCTAGCATAGCTGTGCTTCTCCCTCCACAATTACAGCTCCAGCTGTCCATGGGCTCTGGTAACAGCATTTCCTCCCCTTCCTCTGTACTCCAATGGATGGTAGTGGTAATTGCTTCCCACTGTTGTTAGTCTCTGCATACCTCAACATTCTTTTTATGCTCCCTTAACCCTATCCACATCTCCATTAGTAGATTCTTCTAGATGATTCTGTTACTGCTGAGACCCTGGATGAGTGATATTATGCAAAGGTGCCATCGTTTTATAATATACCTCATTTAAAAATCCATTAAAGTTTATTTTTTTTGTTTTTTTTTTTTTTTAATTTATTTATTATTATTATACTTTAAGTTGTAGGGTACATGTGCATAACGTGCAGGTTTGTTACATATGTATACTTGTGCCATGTTGGTGTGCTGCACCCATCAACTCGTCATTTACATCAGGTATAACTCCCAATGCAATCCCTCCGCCCTCCCCCCTCCCCATCATAGGCCCCGGTGTGTGATGTTCCCCTTCCTGAGTCCAAGTGATCTCATTGTTCAGTTCCCACCTATGAGTGAGAACATGCGGTGTTTGGTTTTCTGTTCTTGTGATAGTTTGCTAAGAATGATGGTTTCCAGCTGCATCCATGTCCCTACAAAGGACGCAAACTCATCCTTTTTTATGGCTGCATAATATTCCATGGTGTATATGTGCCACATTTTCTTAATCCAATCTGTCACTGATGGACATTTGGGTTGATTCCAAGTCTTTGCTATTGTGAATAGTGCTGCAATAAACATACGTGTGCATGTGTCTTTATAGCAGCATAATTTATAATCCTTTGGGTAT